>NC_086041.1:21878172-22181203 GCF_947568885.1 Cydia strobilella | reverse complement strand
AAAGTATAAGTCTTTTTTGGTTTTTCTGTTTTTCTCGGAATATCTGGGTTTAATGTGAATACTGTGTATGCCGAAACAAAAGCTTATTAAGTTCTACACAAAAAAGGTATTAGACACCATGTCCCTAAAACGGAGCTTTCTTCTAGAAATATTATAGAGATTGTACTAAAGCATGCATGCAGGTTTTCAAATACTATACGCAGGGAGCACAACTTTTTTCGCTTGCAAACATAGTTTCACACTCCTCCAAGGAGTCCAAATAACACACCAAAAATGCAACTTCACATCACGTTTGACTGCTCTAACAGTGGCACTTGTGTGGTTCAGGCACTACATAGATATAACAAATTTACTAGACATATTAAATATTCGATTTTTTTAAAGTAAGAAGCTTGTGTTTAACCCTTAATTTGGCAATAAACAAAATTATAAAATTTACATTTATTACATATTTCTGTTTATTGTTTACATCTTAGAAATGGACAAAAAAATATTTGAAAAAATATCAACTGAAGGCTTTCCTGGAAATCGTATGTACAGTATAATTGGCAAAAACCAATGCTCTTCAAACGTAAAGTGTCAAATATACTTAACAAATTGCATAGTAGATCAAAACATGAAATTAAACAATATGTCTATTTTTAAGTATTTTAATCAAAATAGCCGGATATAATGAGAAAGGGATTCCTAAAGAAAGCTGTTAAGTTATAAAAGTGTATCAAAACCGTCTAGTTTTTATAAAAGGTGTAAAAACAATAACGATTCGTACTAAACACAACCGCGCGTTGCATTTATTGTAGTGTAATTTAGTTCTACCGTTTTTGCCGCAGGAATACCGTTATATTTTACGTCGCTAATGCTAATATTCATTTAGACCGTAAGCCGTAAAAAAACAAAAAAGAAACCTTGCAATTCAAGCCATGCCCATGCAAAATGATATAAAAATACATTATCAAGATAATAGAAAAAAATACCATAGTTGAAAGATAGTACGTGCTAGTAGTAGAAAAATAATGACATTCTCATTCATCAATCATAGTAAATTATTATTGCAACCCAACAAATACGCAAAAATATTGTTACCACAGCATAGCTATTTGTCAAAAATACTGTACTAGTTCGTTATGTCATACATAATGTTTTGTCCAAAATACTGTACACATGTATGTACGTACTCGTTACGCTAAAAATACTTAACTTGACATTTAGTTATTCATTGTTAAATACTTGTTAGGATATCACAATATAAAATAATGCATAAGCTAATTAATTTTTGCGTAAAAATATGTATTAACACAATAAATACCTTGGCACAACGCAGCGTTTTCCTCTTGCTCGTCACTTTGGTTCAAAATTGACAGGTGTCAGTGTGCTGGCGCACAGTAAATATTTTTTTTCTAATTTGTAATTATACGAGGATTAACATAAGATTCAAAATAAGTGACTACTAAAAAACTATTTGCTTACATTTTTTCAAAGATAGTGTCCAGTATTTTGGACTGCGCCAAATTAAGGGTTAAAATATATATTATGCATATTGCACTACATATTTATTATATTTTTACATTATATATGCATATTTTAGGCCATAGAGACAGTATAGGCTTTCGGTAGCCTATCGTAGTGGGTAGTGTACCTGTTTGAGTTTAGATCTCGGTAACAAAAATAGAATACTAGTAGTGAACCCCAACAAGTAGAACAGACAATTTCAGCATGATGGAAACATGGTTAGGATGAGGACATGGCTTTCAAGAAATATTATTTTTCGCCAATGTAATTTTTATTTTAAAAGTCAACGGCACATAAATAGCTGCGGAGCTAGCGCAAACATATACTCGTAAGAGTCGTAAGTATATAAATGCGAAAATCGTCTACCTATCTCCAAACATTGCATTATTGGAGTTGGAGATGGAGATAAAATAATTTAGATCTTCGAAGTTGGCAGTAGGCCACTGGAGCGGAAACGCGACCCTCCCAGAGTTCCTTTCAAATAATTTGTTTGAATACTTTATGTATATGTAAATATATACAAGTAAATATATCAAGAAAGGATAAGAGTCAACGAAATAAAACGTATTTTTTAGATTTTTACATAACAAAATGTTTCGATTGTATGTTTAGATAGGTTCGTAAGCATGTCAAGTAGTTAGGTATATCAAAGCGGTATGAAATATCTAGTCGTAGCCACTATTCACATCCTACTTATTCGTTTTGTTAGTTTGGAAATGACTTGAACTACACAGTGTACAATTTTAATTTCATTTTAACATATTCAACATTTCTACTCCAGGTCCGGAATAAATTTATTTAAATGTGATTTTGTCATTCCTGAAGAAAGAAAAGAAAATACATTTATTTACGTCACAGGCATCACACCAGTCAGTCACATAAGAGAGGATAAAAAAGTGACGGACGAAAAAAGGACCCGAAGGAATGATTTTTTTATGTCAGCGTTGCCAATTTATAATATTCAGTGAACCAAGTTCACATTCTTCATTAGTTCATTTTTTGTTTTATTACCTACGGGTAAAATTACTATAAGGCGATTAGTTAACACACTAGCGCCACAACCGCATGCGGCAAAGATTTGAAGATTGCCTAAGTACCTATATCTACGTAGGTACACCACAGGATTATCATCATTTAAGATTAAAGATATCTCGCAGAAACTAATTGAATTTCGCTCCGTTAGTAACTAAATTTATTAATTTTGCGGTAATTTTCTGATCAAATCTGATGACCGTGCAGCGATAATTTACTCGTATTTGTAAATATATGGTCAGGAAACTGTAAAAACTAAATTCGCCAATATAATTCAAGTATGCATTCAGTGGGCTATTAACTACTTTATAGAAAATATATCGGATATACCATTATTAAGTTATTTGGCACATTCAAACAATTAAACATTTTGCAATGGAACGCCCAAAGTTTAAAGAGTAAAATATTGGAGTTAGAATTATTACTTCGCCAAGAAAAAGTGCATATTTGTATTATTAGTGAGACATGGCTGCATACGGATATTAATATTAGAATAAGCGGCTATAACGTTTTTCGACAGGACAGAAATGATGGATATGGGGGGTATGTATCTTGACTCACTATTCTATTCAAGCGCAGCAATGTACAATAAATACATTAAACTATGGCATTGAAATGATACACGTTCAACTATACAATTGTCACGATGTAAGAGATATTGTTGCCGTATATTGTCCACCGAGTATCAATACATCACAAAATGATTGGGATCACGTTTTTTCGCAATTTAAAGAAAAAACACTGATATTGGGAGACTTCAATGGACATCACTCAAATTGGTCAAATAAATCTAACCAGAGAGGGACGCAAATCTTCGACAGTCTGATAGACTATAATTTCATTTCGTTAAATGATGGTCAACCGACTAGATTAAAGATGGTAAATCAGAGGTTGCAGAGTTCATCACCAGATATTTCGATAGCATCAACAGATTTAGCCCTAAAAACAGAATGGACAGTTACAAATGAATGTTTGGGCAGTGATCACCTTTTCATCAAAATACAATTGAAAATGAACCACCCTGATATTATAAGGAAAACGCGCAACTTTAAAAACGCTAACTGGGAGAAGTACCAAAAATATCTTGATAATATCTTCTCTAATCTCGTGATGCCTGACAGTCCGCAAGAAGCATATGATTTATTCTTAAAACACTTAAATGAAGCGGCTGACCTATATATTCCAAATATTAAATTTAATCGAAACCCCACAACCAATTTTACCCCAAAACCGTACTGGAACACGGAGCTTTCAAGAGCGGTGGCCGAAAGAAGATTAGCATTGGCTCAATTGCGAAGAAATCCTACCCCGCAAAATCTGGATAGGTTAAAAGAAAAAACTCGAATTGCTCAACTTAAGATAAGAAAGGCTAGAAGTCAGAGCTGGCAAACATTTTGCTCATCAATAGATAAAACTACGTCCTCTAGCGATATGTGGTCTCGTATGAAGTGGCTAAAAGGCATTAAGTCAAACAGGACTTATACAGACAGGGAAAAGATTGACGAACTATTGCACAGCTTAGCGCCTGATTACGTGTTACCTGAAGCCCCAATTTTTAAGTCCAACAACTTATATTTAAGTGCCGAGATTTCACGCCAAGAACTTGATAGCCGCATGAAATCAAAGGATACCACCCCAGGATGTAACGATATTTCGTATTCTATGTTAAAGTATTTACCCGATTGTGGCAAAGAAGTCTTATTGCGTCTGTACAACATATTTTTTAACAGTGGTTATGTTCCATATCAGTGGCGAGATATTAAGATAGTGCCTATTCCGAAACCTGGTCGTAACCTACAATCCGCCAATGCACTTCGCCCAATATCATTGATATCATGTATTTGTAAGGTTTTTCATTCTATATTAAATAAACGCCTCGAATGGTATTTTGAAAAGAATCTGATGCTTGCTGAGGCTACTACCGGGTTTAGGAAAGGTCGCTCATGTGTTGATAATTTAAGTCGCCTTGTAACTGACGCGCAACTGGGAAAGGCCAAGGGACTCATGACTTTGGGTTGTTTTATAGATCTAGAGAATGCATACAATAATGTCGACATATCTTATTTGATGAACACACTAGACAATTATGAAATAGGAGCTCAAATATGTAATTATTTATGGAATTTCCTTAAGGAGCGTATACTTAAATGTTTAATATCAGACACGTATACCATCAGACATACCGGTCGAGGCTTGGCGCAGGGTGACCCCCTCTCGCCTTTGTTGTTTAATATAACGACGATTAATATCTGCAGAGAAATAACCAATGTAACAGTATCGCAATATGCTGATGATTTCGTTTTATACACTGCGGCCAAGAACGTCAATGATGGTATAATTGAGATACAATCTGCTCTAAATATGATGAACCATCTATTAAAGGAAAAGGGGCTATCAATTTCAGGGTCTAAGAGCAAAATATGCGTTTTTGGCAAATATATAAAGGCCGAGGCAATAAACATTAGCGTAAACGATTCAGCCTTACAAGTAGTTGATAATGTTAAGTACTTGGGGTTGTGGCTTGATCGCGGACTGAGATGGAAGCGACATATAGATGAAATAACACAAAAATTGACTAAATTTATCAATATTCTTAAAGTTCTCACATGACCCCGTTGGGGAGTACATCCCAAACACTTAAGACGATTATATATAGCTCTTATACGTAGTCGATTGGATTACAGTAGCTTCCTTTATGACACGAGCGCAAAATGTCACTTATACAAGTTAGACAAAGTTCAAAACCAATGTATGCGAGTGATTGGTGGATTTATAAAAAGTTCCCCTATACATGTAATGGAAAATGAATTGCATATCCCCCCACTAAACATTCGTAGATATTATCTGGCTGGTAAATACTATTTAAAATCTAAATCCCTTTTGAATAATCCTACAATTAATTCCATTTGCAATTTATCTCAAATTCTCAGCTCTCGTCAGTATGGCATTAAAATACCTCTTTTAGTTTCGATTCACAATTGTCTAAAGGATATCCTAATTCAGTCAAAAAAACAACTGGAAATGTTTACCTTAGATACTTGGATTAATAACATAAAATTGTCTGATGTCATTAAAATAAATTTAGAAACCGTAACGCAAGCGAAAAGACTATATGATAAAAACCAACTCAAAGCTAAATGCACTCAATATTTGGATGAAACATATGGGTCGCATTACAAAATATTTACAGATGGTTCCAAGAATAAGGAAATATCGGGTGCTGCCTTTTATGACCCCCAATGCAAGGTATCGGCTAAGTTCAAAATGTCAGCCAATATCTCAATTATGCAGGTCGAACTAGTTTCTATTGCAGAAGCATTATCTTGGATTGAATCAGTGGATAGAAAAGAATTTGTAATACTGACAGATTCAAGGAGTGCCCTTCAGCACCTGGCTCGATGCACCTCGAACTATCGAGGAGCACCGATAGCCTATTCTATACTAAAAACAGTTAGCACATTAAAACAATACGATAAATCGATTACCCTACAAATGGATACCGTCCCATATAGGTCTTACAGGTAATGAGGTGGCAGATATTTTAGCAAATGAGGCGGTTAGCGACGGAATCCCGTTTAGTATAGTACCTACATTTATGGATTCAATTCACCTAGTCAAAAAACAATGTAGGCAAATGTGGAGTGAATACTTTGATTGTAGATCGGTAGATAAGGCGATATGGTATAAAACGATCCAGCCACAACTTCTAAGGAATCCATGGTTTGAGGACTCGTCCATGGGTCGACGCGAACTAGTTTTAGCATTTAGACTACGTTCCGGACACATCCCATTAAATAAATTTGCGTATCTAATGAAAAAGGTGCCGTCGCCAAACTGTGACGAATGTGACATTTTGGAGGATGCATACCATGTCATCATGGAGTGTGTCCGAAACGAAAGTGAGAGAAAGGATATGAACGTAACCTTATTTGAAGTTGGGGGTTGCAACCAAATTTTGGGGCACCCACTATCTGAGGATGCAAAATGTTTATACAAACTTGTTGCGCTTGGACTAAATAGAAGATAGTCACATTTTTGTATACGCACAGAGCGACATCGTCACAAAAGTGACAAAGCTCTTTAAACAAGGATAAAAAAAAAAATATATGGTCATTTTATTGATGTGTTGAATGTATATCTAAATTTAGTATATTTATATATATTTACTTATCAATAAAATTATCTATATTTATGGATACTTTATTCTTATTGCAATAAAAAGCACATAAATATAACAATACAAATATATTACTTTAGTTTCATTCCAATTTTTATATCACTTATTTTATTTTATTCAATTAACTGATAGTAATTCTTACGGGTCATCCATTAATTACTTCGCAGGTTAGGGGCGGGAGGGAGTCAAGAAAATGTGGCCAAGCGGGAGGGGGAAGTCATTATAAACATCATCTGTAAACGAAAATTGTTTTAATTTATTTATTCGCTGTACATTTAAATAACTAATGTTTGTAGTGATACGAGTAAATCATTTTTATTTGTTCTTTTTATTTCTAATCGGTTTCGTGCTAATCTTTTTCTAATATTGCTTTTATAAAAAATATTATATAAAAATAATTCAGCCCATATACGTTCCACTGTTGGGCACGGGCCTCTCATGCGTGAGAGGGCTTGGGCTATAGTCCCCACGCTAGCCCAATGCGGATTTGGGACTTCACATACACCTTTAAATTTCTTCGCAGATGTATGCAGGTTTCCTCACGATCCGACACCGAAAAGCTATTTTTTTTTAAATAACATTAATTCGAGTTACTGATTTCGGTAAAACTCTATTTGCCAAACATGTGACGTCAAATGTGACTAGGTGTGACAAAAAGGTAGAGAGGGTTTAAAAAATCATGAAATTCGTGTGACGTAACTTATGGACGACCCCTATTACTGGCAGTATCTAGTCCGCGTGTACTAATAAACAAAGTAGGTATACTTTATTTATTAGTACGATCCAAAACAAAACAAAGTAGGTCGACTCTGTTTATACGTACTCCCTTCGTGTGAAATAAATGACCTGCATAAAATTTTACTAACCTAAAGACATTTCTTCTAATCCCAAACACAATAGTTGATAAAGTTTAAGCTAGTAAAGTCTTTAGTATCTCGGTCATACGGTCGAAATTGATACGGTCTACATTTAATGATATCGTTAAAAGAAATGCTTGCGTTAATCAGGTACTCCCATGACATTTACTAAGGCCCAAGATACACTTGTAAGTTTTACTTACGTAAGTAGGAACACAGCTATAATACTAACGAATGAGGGATGAATATCATTATCGCATTCTAACAAATAGCTTTGTCCCTACTTACGTAAGTAAAACTTACAAGTGTATCTTAGGCCTAAGGCTCGGTTACAGTGAGATCATTAATTAATTTCTCGGTTTAGAGACTTGTTTTTAGTCACTCGCGCGACATGTTTCTGAGAGCCTAGGTCTCCTTTTTCAAGCACTAACAGTGCGAGCAGCGTTCACGACGGCCGTGTATCGCGTAAACCGTGAAATTATTTAACGTCAGTATGTCTCACAACAGTTTAAATTCGATTAGTGTGATCATTGGTTGGGATTTAACGTGCAAGCCAAAAGCGGAAGCGGACTAACAAGGAGGGAGTGCCCCAGTAGGAGCGGGTGATCGATAGCAGCAGTGACAGCACTGTGTTTTATTTTTAACCGAATTCAAAAAGGATGACATTCTAAATTGGTCAGGAATTTTGTTTTTTTTTTTCTTTCTTTATGTAAGTTCTCCGATATCACAGACAGACGGCTAGATATTTTTAAATCGACATAAATACATATATACAAACAAATGGATCAAACTAGGATCCTCCTTTTTTTAGTTCGGTTTGTTTGTTTGTCGTGAAATTTATCTTGCAGGTTAGACGATTTGGTTTTGTGATTTTTTTTTTACGGGTCGCGTCTATTTGCACATTAGGTACAATGTCCAGAGTGTGCGCGAGCAAATAATGCAGGCAATCACTTCATTTTTAATACTATTTTAAGTATTTTACCACGTTAAATTCAAATGCGATTTCATATTCGAAAATAAGGCACTTAACTGGTTTGGTTTAGCTTTTACCTTAAGTACGTATCTAAGGTTTGTTTCGAATAGAGTTAAACCAAGCTAAGTTGGCAGCGATTTTGATATCCCAGAATGTGCAAGTGTTATTTTAAACGTCAAACTTCTATGCAATTATGACGATTAAATAACACTTGCGCAGTTTGCGCTATCAAAATCGCTGCCAACTTAGCTTGTTCTAACTCTAAATATTAACTAATAACGAAGGAATGTATATATATGTATGTATATATTAATCGTTGACCACACCAGAGATATATTAAGAAACAATTGATGGGGTAATTTTAAAGGTACAACTAAATTAAAATAATTTTAAAGTTTTATAAACAGAATGTAAACAATAATGTAGGAAAAACGCTACTACCCTTTACTTGAATTCTGGAGTTGTATCGCGTACGTGACAAATACCAATCGCAACATTCATTACAGAACAACAACTAGTTTAAATCAATTAAATTCAATCCGTTCGAATTGGAGTGAAACAAATTGGTATTTTGGGGAGTTAACGGCTGGTTAACATAAATAGCGGAAAATAAAAATTGTGTAGGTACCTTCGTTTGTAGGTTTTTGTTTTGTTCATGTAGGCCGGGACTAATTTCCACAATTAATAGTTTAATAACTGTAACATTTATTTAAGAACTTCAAAATTCAGATTACTAGAATTAGTAAATAGTCATTTGGTTTGGTGTGTTTGGTAGGTTTGTGCTGACATGACAACTTATCTTATATACTTAAAAAAGTACTCGGTGTTCGGGTGTTCACACATCCCCACAAAGTTCAATGAAAGAACCTTTCTCCAGCAATCAAATTAAATTATACTTCTTTGATGTAGCATGGCTGGTTCATTAAAATCCATCATTGTGATCTAGTTATTTATACTTACTTAGTGTAAAACAATTGTGCGCAATGGCTAAAGGAAAAATTTACCAATTATGTTTCCCCATTTGACCAAAATTGCTAAAAAAAGTAAGAACCTAAACCAGATACTGGAGGATCACAATCACAGATAATTAGTACCTTTATATGTACTTAATGACAGTAATTATTATTACTGAAATCGTTGTTAATTAATAAAGAAAATACAGTAATTATGCTTGTTATGTTAACTACAGTGGAATTTGCTACTATTCAAATTGTTTCTGTAAACTAACTAACAGAATTAAGTAATTTAGTTCTTTGGTTGATTGGCTACGTCCCTTCCACGGCATAAACATGTAGCTATTTGACTTTACAATTATGATACTTACATATTAGTTGGTAAAGGTTCCTTTCTATTGTAATCGAAGTTAAAGCCATATAACCATTTCAAAGATACTGTTTAGCTAAAATTAAAATATTTTATTTCATTCACCTTAAAGGACTTTTAAATATGAATAAAATTATGGTCTTAGTCCATTGATCAGAAAATTTTACGCGTCTTTACTGATAAGTCTATTGTTATAATAATCAACGTCCTGAGTAGGTATGTTTGTTCAATTGTACATTGGTCCCTACCAAATCATCTTAGGGCAATTGGCAACAATTCCAAACTGTATTTACTTTACGAGGAACAAAAGTAAATAGTGATTAAGATTGCCAAACAACCTCGGCTGGCTAATTGTAAGGCAAATACTTATAGGTTGGATAAAGAAGAAAGTAGAGCTTCCTAGGTACATCCGAGCGCAGAGGAAGCAGTTGGGGCCAACAGTTATTATTATTGCGAATTTATAAGTATCTCGTAGGAAACAATGAAAATGAAAAACGCTTTGTTACCTAACTCACAAATAAGCAGTATGATCTAGGAAATGTGGAATAGTTAAAACTATGAGTACATAGATGAGCTATAGTCTATCAGTCTGTCCGTCCGTGGCGTATCGATCCCGCCGACAGTGTTAAAAAAACTAACAAAACGAAAATAGATTTTTTAGTTACGATAGCTTTAATATTCGACTTATGGTATCAGGGTTAGCAAAAGCATCTACCGTTGTACCTTACCTAGCATGTACCTTAATATTGCACCGTTGGTGCCCGACTTAGCCCAAGTAAAATATTAAAATAATTTCTTCTTTCTTTCTTCTTTTTTGATAGGATACACTTTATGGTATGGTGTTACATTCTTGGGCTTTTATAAATACAATCCAACTGTCGTAAATTATCTGCAAGTTTAGCGTCACGTGGGTATTGTGCGTATAGAGTCTTTACACTGAGGCTATGATTGAAAGGGGTATATTTCCCTGGAAGGCTCAAGAGGTATTGTGAGCGGCATTTATCAATAATCAATCAATGGAGGTGCGATCCCGTAATGTAGTTTTGACAAGTGTCGTATATCATGATGCTGTAGTCCTATATATTTACTTAGTAAAGTTGTTACTGGGTTACTGATATATTCAAGACTTAACTGATGGTTTAATGGGACCGAGATTAGGGTATAACTGTTTTATTTTTGGCAAATAGACATTGCAAAATCATTTTGAATTGAACTTGGGGTTATTTGCACGTAACTACGGTAAAAAAATAATTGAAATAGTTTACAAATTACATTAACGTTTGTTACGACTGGTGACCTTAGTTTGAAAACTGAGGTGTGAGTAATATAAGATATAGATATAAGTTATCGATGTACGTAGAAGTTAGTTACATTATAGACGCCCATAAGCAAGCACGTGTGTTTCAATTCTCCTCCGAGTCCCACGCTTACCACATGGCGACCGTGACAGGACCGTTCGCCGAATGGTAAATAATATCAAGTCTAAATATTATTGGTCAACTTTAGAGAGTGACGTCAGGGACTTCGTGAAAAAATGCAGTAAGTGCCAGGTAGCGAAGTACTCTAAAAATATACGACAACCTATGGTTATTACGACAACAGCATCGTCAGCGTTCGAGAAAATATATCTCGACTTGGTAGGACCGCTAGACACCGATACAGAAGGTAATAAGTACATTCTAACGTTACAATGCGAACTAACGAAATATATTGAAGCTTACCCATTGCAACGCAAGGATGCAATTAGTGTAGCAAAAACTCTAGTTAATAATTTTATATTAAGGTACGGTATTCCAGGTACAATATCGACGGACCGAGGTACCGAATTCATGTCATCCACTATGGAAGAAGTATGTAAGATATTAAAAATAGGTAAGATCAATTCGACCGCTTATCACCACCAATCGATAGGTGCGTTAGAAAATATGCATAAACATTTAGCCGCTTTTATGAGAATACAATGCGATAGTCACCCGGACACGTGGAGCGACTGGCTACCTTTCTGGTGCTTCACATACAATACAACAGTACATTCAATTACAAAGTATTCGCCATTTGAATTGGTTTTCGGAAAAAAATGTCAAATCCCAAGTAATCTGATAAAAACTGTACAACCACTGTATAATCCAGATAATTATGCTCTAGAGTTAAAATATAGACTACAGTTAGCTCATAGGGATGCAAAGGAAAATTTGTTAAAATCTAAGGAATTACGAAAAACGTATTATGATAAGTTATCTAACTCAGTGACTTATAAAAAAGATGATCTAGTTTTGATTAAGTCAGAAACTGGAAAAAAAATTGATAATCTTTTTAAAGGACCTTTTAAAGTAATTAAGGACGATGGAGTAAATGTTAAGTTAGAAATAGATGGTAAGATCGATCTTGTTCATAAAAATAGAACTAAGATTTTTAACCAGTGACACATGTGTCACTGCCCCCTTTTATCATATTGTGTTAACATTAATAATTTGACTTTATGTAAACATATTTCTTAATTGTGTTTTGTTGTACCATGGCTATGTTTAAATTTCTTTACATACTTAAAACAAAGATGTTTGATTGTGTATGCATAGTTTCATATAAAAAAAAATGAATTTACATCATTTTTTTTTTCTCAGCAACCCCCCAGATGAGGTGTGAGTAATATAAGATATAGATATAAGTTATCGATGTACGTAGAAGTTAGTTACATTATAGACGCCCATAAGCAAGCACGTGTGTTTCAATTCTCCTCCGAGTCCCACGCTTACCACAAAACATTCAAATACGATATTGATATCCTGAATTAGTAATCTGATACCAGATTGTTTCTTTTTTTTGCAAATATAATTGTTAATAATTATTATGATATGTTTGAGAAGGCATAACAACCACATAAACGAACGTAACTTTAAGTAATAAAAACTGTAAGATTTTTACGATTACGCGGTACTTAGTCTCATGAAGTATACCCAAATGATTAATATTTATTCCCTAAGACTAGTTCGTTTTTTTTAGCATTAAAAAAGTAAGCGATCTTGACGTGTCTTTTTATTAAAAACACTTTTGTAATATAAGTCACAGCAAATGTGTTATAATATTTTATATTTTATATAAGTTATAATATTATATATAAGTATTTTTGTTAATTAATGATAACTTTGTTTTCCGCTTACTGCTCCTACACTAGCTACTTTAGATTAGAAATTATTTAATTAAGGTAGGGCACTCAAGGTCTATTAACACATTGCTTATTATTACATCATTTTTATATATGACTGTTTGTTGCCTAAAAAAAAATTAAAAAAAAATTATAAATCATATAAGTACTATATTTTACATTCTTTTGCTTTTATAAGTGCGTTTCTCTAGAAACTTCCTGCCTCGCACAGCTAAACTGTGGAATGAACTGTCGCCTGCGGTATTTCCGGACCGATATGACCTTCAAACCTTCAAGAAAAGAGCGTATTCCCATCTTAAAGGCCGGCAACGCACTTACAACCCCTCTGGTGTTGCGGGTGTCCATGGGCGGCGGTAATCGCTTTCCATCAGGTGATCCGTCTGCTCGTTTGCCTCCTATTTCATAAAAAAAAAAAAAAAAAAAAAAAGTAATATATACTAATTTTTTAAAAGCGTTTCTTAATATTTTTCAATAAAAAGATACGTCAAGATTGTTTACCTACCTTTTTACTAACGCAAAAAAAAACTAACTTTAGTGAATGGAAACTTTAGCAGAGCTTATGGTCTAAAGTAAGCGTAACAAAAAAACTCTATTTTGGATTATTTTCCGAAAGCTGATTTTAATATTTCACTTAAAAATACCTAACAACCCAAAACACTACTCGGGAGAAACAATTTAGAGGGGTAAACGCGTTCAAATTACTTGTGGAATTTTTGAATTACGTTTAAAACAAGAAAATAGCATCTGCGGTGTAAAGGATGACTCACGTTAGACCGGGCCGTGACCGGACCGGAGCTTCCGGCGCTTACTTTTCTATGACATGACAGGTGATCACGTAATGCTTTCCATAGACAGCGAAGCTCCGGAAGCTCCGGCCCGGTCACGCCCCGGTCTAACGTGAGTCATCCTTTACCCTAAATTGATTTGTGCTACGAAACAATTAATGTTGTATGTAATCTGTAAATAAATGAAATATTGTATTATTAGATCAACATTAAATCCATTAAAGATATAGATTTGTGGGAATTGTTAGTCCTACCTCCTTCCTATAGGTTATATACTTCCTCAAAATTCTACTGTAAGTACTAGCTATACTATTAGGTGCTTAAATATCTCATCAAATATAGTTATTTGTTATACAAGGGTGCAAAGTTGTATTTTACCCGCGAGTGTAGAATTGAAACACGAGCAAGCGAAAGGATTCTATTCTAAAATAGAATCCTGAGCGTAGCGAGTGTTTCAACACACGAGAAGTAAAATACATTTGCGCCCATGTGTAACACAAAACTTTTCACCTCACTATAGTGAGGAAAATGCAACATCCACAGGCGTTAGATCATCTTCATCACTGGAATCACCCATTTCTTTACGATATTATAACAGAAAACTCTGGAAGTTGTGTATTTTTACGCAAGTCGGTGAGAAAAGGTTTTAAGTAAAAAATTTGTTGACAATGTTGACATTTCTGATGTATGAAATGTCAACGATGCGTTTTAAAATTGCATCGACTCAACTTGTGCGTTAAGAATTATATTTAACATTATTATAAAAAAACAAACGTTTCTTATGGAATTTTAAGGTTTATGACTTAAAATCATTAAATAAAGCTAAATTTGGTATTTTTTATTAGATTCTCAAACCATTTATTTAATGATAATTAATATCGAACGAACCATTATCATGAGCGTTTTACGTTTTGTTATCTGTCAAGCTACTTAAACACGCTCCATCCAAGGTCAAATTACTTTCCCCACTAGTGGATAAAACGCGTTTTTCCCCGCTTGTATTGAAGGATAAACGACAACTTTCCGAGCTAGTGAGGGGAAAAAATTATTAATTATATTATGTATTCGTATGACCAGCTAATATTCACAGGACCAGATGACAGCCGGACTAAAGCATAGCAAAGACTTATGTAACTCCGTATAAGATGAATAAAGTCTAAGGAAAAAACTTGCCTCGGAAAAATTGATTCTCGGACAGATGGCGCCTACACCTTTGGCCTATTCTCGGCTAGATAGCGTGGACGGTTTAGAACTAGTTAACACATATCAGTAAAATAACAGGTCAAAATCATGTAAAAATAATAAATACATATTTAAAAAAAAACATTTATCCCTATATACATTATTTGGTATTTTTATATATACATTTTCATTTTTAGTTTTAATCGTGTGTCGATAAATGGCAATAAATTTACTGTGGCTACAAAATTAACTATGACAGTAACCCTCTATCCTATATATTCTCTTTGGGCATAGGTTTTTAGATAGGTAACTACATAGGTGAGTTTTTCTTATAGTTCTTAAGAATTATTCCTTAGTTCTTAAGTATTTTTACTGATTGTATTTTTTATTGTGATTAAATACATTGACATTTTTATATATAATCTTTGGCACAATTGAAGCTACTTTTACCAGTTAGTTTATTATTTCTTTTATACCGTGTGTTTTATGTACCTACGTTTAAAAAAATACTTAAGATATGTTTGTAGTCGGAGTAACAGATAGGTATATAGGGTAATAAAACTTTTACCTAACAACCTGGTCGTCGCCTGTGTAAATGCTCTAGGGAATGTGGGTAGGTACCTAACCCCGGCGGCCAAAGAAAGAAAAACAAACTTACTTTTCCATTACATTAGACAAAAACCCAACGTTTGCGCTTTATGTTATTTATGGTACAAAAAACGTTAAATATGATCTCTATTCATCCGCCCATATGTCTATATGTTTTTGAATAATCAATTATTGCAAAAAAGTGTTTGAAGAGAAGCATTTCTCTAAAAACAGTTTATTTTTATCATAATTTAACTGTTAACATAAATATAATTTTAATTACGCTTGCCAATTTTCGAAGCAATACGATCCATTTACGAATGAGTGAGACAGGAATTTCAATATTTCGTAAAAACTTTTTGGGAAATAAAGGTATGAATTTTTTCGCTTCATGCCTTTTTGTTAAGTTTTATAAGAAACATTAGTTATTTGTTTTACAAGGGGCAAAGTTGTTGTTTAACCTCTCGTGCTAATATTGATACCCGAGCAAGCGAAAGATTCCAAAATTGGTTCAAAGAGTGGAATTTTGAGGCTTTTGAGCATTGCGAGGGTTTCAAGGCTCGTGCCTTGAAACTCGGGTTAAACTAATTTTGCCCCCGAGTGAAACACAAAATTTTTCACCACACCAACACAAGGAAAATACTAACCGATAAATATCAAACCAAGTAAATTCAAAATTAATGTTAATAATTATAATAAAATTACAAAGATATATAATACTTAAAAAATAAAAGAAAACATTTTTACACGTATCTCAAAAATCAACATTTTGTAACATGTGATTAACCGTAAAAATTACAAGTTTCGAACATATGATAAGTCTACTTACTATGTAATTATCATGATAGTAACATCTGTTTATTTGTTGAAACTAGTTTCCATTATGTATAATTTTTGCTATGATTGCAGCTTATTTTTCATCAATTAGTATTCCTTTGTACGGCCATCAGAAAAATTGCTCTCATGTAATGGTTTTTTCATAGAGGTTTTTTTTTAAATGTATTGTTAACTTCATTTTTTCACTAGAGGTTTTTTAGTAATATGCCGAGTATCCTATTGTAATTCATAGTATTTCATTGCAGTATTCATCATATTTATTATATTTGTATAAAATGACTAGTAAAATATGCAATCTACAAACTAACCTATATTGTTTACTCTCTACAAGCTCATACAAAAACACTCAAAGGTGATATACATTATTGGCCGGTACGTAAGTGGTGTCATTTAGATTACACTCGTGCGTGCATTTCGCTCGTCCTTTGCCGTACATGTATTGGCTCGAGCGAGACGCACAGGCAAATGTGAACAAAACGACATCATTTAGATAAATATTGTGTTCGATGGCAAAATTTAATTTTGAATTGGCCTCGTGATCTCTTATAACACGTGATACCTGTATATTTACGAACCGGCAGGACTTATTGTCGTCTCTAAGTGGGTCATAAACTTTGTTTCAGTAGGTATTTCTGCATAACAACGTTGGTAACCACAGTCTGGCAAATAGTTGGCTCCTAGATGCGCGGGTTTATTTGACGTAGTGTGAAACGAGCCGCGTGTAGGTAAACGATTCCGTCGGTATTCTAAAATAAATATTGAAAATCTGATTCTTTCAAATCTGGACATTCTTGGGCTCATTCTACTCAGAATCGACAGCATTCTCCATCCTGCCATTAAAAAAAGACATCCCAAAATGTCCATTTCATTATTTCTATTACGTCACATTTTAGTGTGATAAAAAAAATTCACTTGTATGTGCGTGACGCAGTGGAATGTACAATTTTCATACAAATTCTCAAAACCCAAAAACACCAGAATCTGTGAATCAGGTTTTCAATATTTATTTAAGAAAACGCCCAGCTGCGTCAACAACGGGTATCACTTAAGTGATGTTCAGTATTACACAAAGTAGGTAAAGTGACGTTTCCGTCTGCTGCTGAAATTACGTTTAGGTACAATTATTTAATATTTTATTATAAAAATAGTAGGTATATAAGGATAACGAATTACAAAATTCGTAATAGCTGAAAATCACGCCGTTTCTTCCTGACGCATAACATGTTCTCTTTCGACGTGTAACGCTACGTCTTACCTTACGTTAGCAAACAACTCGCGAACGCGAAGCGAAGCGGCGCGGCGCGGCGCGGCGGGCCCACGGCGTTCGCGACCTTCGCGTTCGCAGAGAGATCGCTTACGTGGACACGTAGGACTGGTAGGACTCTTCTATAGGTATCAAAGGATTGATTCACCCCGCGCCGGATCGCTTCGCTTCGCGTTCGCGTGTTGTTCGCCTACGGAGTACGCTGCGTAAGGATAAGTATACTTAGACCACTGCCTAGCTACATTTAAGGCTACTCATAGACATGTATTTTATTGCTATACGTCATGAAAATTTCTATCAAACGAATGCCAATGAGTCAGATGTTTTAGCCCCAAAATTCAATTGTAGGTATCCGACTACACTTTTTAATAATACATTAGTTAAAATGTTTTTACTTTAAATCATTATGTAACGTAGTGGCACCAGTGACCGACAGGAACCAAAACCTGACACTTATTTTTTATTTCTTGATATGGCAACACTGTGCAGTAGCTGCCCAGTGTTGCCATATCAAGAAATCGGCTTCCAACCCTTATTTTCTTGTATAAAAAAGTGTCGGTTATAGTCTCCTGCTGGTCACTACGTTATAATAATTGGGCGTTTTATAAATATTCTACTATAGGTAGCAAATAATAGTACATTATGATACAGGTGTGCTAAGTTGGTCATCACACACGAGGCGATATTGTGCGCGCGAGCTGTAAGCGAGCGCGCAATAAGAAAGCCGATGTGTGTAATGACCAATGCACACGCGTCTCATACGACGTTTTTCAACACAATTGCGAGAAAAAAAATAAACTTTCATATTAATCAAATTTTAATAGTTAAAACAGTTAGTATTTTGTGTTTCATCTGTCATACTCGTACTGCCGGCCGGCCCTCGCCTGCCGCGCCGCCGGCCCGCGCACTGCGCAGCGCCAGTCCGACCAATTAAAGAAGGCTCCCTTTCCATGCATATTATTAGCAATCAGTTAGCTTCTTAACTCAGTCGGATAATATAATGAAAAAGCACGTGTGGAATAATACACTGAAAGAGCACGCGTGTTTAATATCTAGGATTATGAGCCAAAAATCGGTGGAATAAAAACGTCGTTTTGAGCAAGTGTGTTGAAAAATGTATTATATCTTATACCTTTAAACGAGCAATTCTTGTATATACATGTATATATATTTCGGGTATCTCGTAAACGGCTCTAACGATTTCGATGAAATTTGCTATATGGGGGGTTTCGGCGGCGAAAAATCGATATAGCTAGGCTTTATCTCTGGGAAAACGCACATTTTTTTAGTTTATATATGTTTTCCGAGCAAAGCTCGGTCTCCCAGATATTCGATATTTAGATAACAAACAAATGTGCCATTTTCAACCAAAAGGGTACTTAATGTCGCTTGTCAGTAAGGCCCTATTTCCATATAGCTTCAATTAGAAATCAACCTTATCAACAAGCGACAATGTGGTACCTTTTGGTTGAAAACGTCACAAATATTTTGATGGACTCTATAAACGTTTAGCACAGGGCATTTTAAAAATAACGCTTATATTCCATTTTAAAACCTACTTCAAACATTTAATTATATTCAAAGTTGTCGTTCGTGAATGAAATATTCAATTGCATTGTCATGTAACAGTTATGCAATAACTGAATTAAATACCGCAATGATAATAAGACCCGATTATAACCTTATGAATATCATTTCAGCCGATAAGTCCGCGTCCAATATATCATTAATAATCGTCCAATCTAAATACGGCGCAGACGCATCGTGATAAATATTAATGCGTTTAGTGTTAGGTTAGTTAATGGGTGTCAGAGCCCTTACTATGATAACTTATGTTCTTGTATATGATAATACATTACCGTCACATGTAGGTACGCACAGCTTCAAAAGTGCATACCCACTTTATGAATATAATTATTCATTCATACTTTTGCAGGTCGCTGTACCTCAACCTGTGTAGTAAGAAGGATGATAATAAGATAATAGAATTTTTGAACCACTTTTTGTAGTAGAACCTTAGTTCTTTGAACAAGTGTGTAGGTGCGAAAAAAAAATTGTTACTGCTAATATCTTTCATCATAAGTGATATCCACAAAACATTGGAAAAACAATGAACCACAGTTTATTGTTTCTCCAATGTTTCGTCACAAAAATAGGTATCTCATTTTCGCTCCTAATGGTAAGGCCTTCGTACGCCATACGACGCGACCTAATATTCTTATCGCCTACTACAGAGCGCAAACGAGCATTTGTCTCATACGAATCACAAGAAGAAAAATCTCCAACTACTCACAGTTGTTACGAATATCGATATCACACTTTATATTGGTTTTTATAAGGCAATCGCTTGGTAAGATTTAAGAATACTATCCCCAGGCTTTACAAGGATAACAACGTAATGTCTGGAGATTGCAGCCGTGTTCTGGTCATGATATATGAGAGGCCGTAACTCAGCAGTATGAATGCTTACTTACACATTTGTTCAACACCCTTAAGGATGCATGACTCAATTTTAGAAATAAGTGCGGTGACTGTAGCCCTTACACGGTCAAAGGTAAGACTTAGTAGTAATATTGTTAAGCTACAAACTTAAATTAAGCCCACTTGTATGTTGGGTGAGTTGTTCATCAGTAAAGTTAATCACTCTTTTTACGAGCGGTCATATCTCACACATTTTCAAGTAAAATAAATTATTGCGAACATTAATTGATAGACTATTTAATTGGCTACAAATTTGCATTCAAGAAATGTTAATTTTCCTTATAGATTTGACATTATTGCGCTTTTAAAAAAAATGTAATTTGGCTAATATTTAGTGTCCACGCTAAAGGACAGTATTAACCAGGGGAGTGTTCTACGGGGCGGGTCGCTAGGTTGTTAATTTAATAATTATACAACGTATGAAGTTTATTTCACAAACTACGAAGTTGCTAGCCTCTAACTGTAAAAAAAGTGTTCTCGACATAATCCCTCTGAACCCCATTACAAGATTTTAAAGTCCACTATTTAAAAAAAATGTTCGCTCGCGATGCAAACTTTATTAATACAAACTTATAAAAAATGGTGAATTTTTGAAAACGCTGAAATTACTTTTCCTGTATTCTAATAATATGTACAAAGTTTCAAGTCCCGCACTTGAATTTTTTTTAGATCTCCATACAAACTTTCAACCCCTTTTTCACCACCTTAGGGGATAAATTTTCAAAAACGCTGAAGTTTTCTTGTATTTTAATAATATATCTTTTTTACGAAGTTTCAAATTGCTAGCTTAAAATAAAACTTGAACCCCATACAAACTTTGGACCGTCATGTCATCCCCTTAGGGGATGAATTTTGAAAAACCCCTTCTTAGTGGATACTAACGTTATAAAAACTATCTATTGTGAAAAATTCAGCTCTCTAGGTCCAACGGTTTGGGCTGGGTGTTGATTTAAGTGAGTCAGTCAGTCAGGACTTTTACGTTTATAGACATAGATAATACATTTTGTTTGCTACCTTTACACATAGTAGAATATTTATAAAACGCCCAATTATTATAACGTAGTGACCAGCAGGAGACTATAACCGACACTTTTTTATCCAAGAAAATAAGGGTTGGAAGCCGATTTCTTGATATGGCAACACTGGGCAGCTACTGCACAGTGTTGCCATATCAAGAAATAAAAAATAAGTGTCAGGTTTTGGTTCCTGTCGGTCACTGGTGCCACTACGTTACATAATGATTTAAAGTAAAAACATCTTAACTAATGTATTATTAAAAAGTGTAGTCGAATACCTACAATTGAATTTTGGGGCTAAAACATCTGACTCATTGGCATTCGTTTAATAGAAATTTTCATGACGTATAGCAATAAAATACATGTCTATGAGTAGCCTTAAATGTAGCTAGGCAGTGGCCTAAGTATACTTATCCTTACGCAGCGTACTCCGTAGGCGAACAACACGCGAACGCGAAGCGAAGCGATCCGGCGCGGGGTGAATCAATCCTTTGATACCTATAGAAGTGTCCTACGAGTCCTACGTGTCCACGTAAGCGATCTCGTTGCGAACGCGAACGTCGCGAACGCCGTGGGCCCGCCGCGCCGCGCCGCGCCGCTTCGCTTCGCGTTCGCGAGTTGTTTGCTAACGTAAGGTAAGACGTAGCGTTACACGTCGAAAGAGAACATGTTATGCGTCAGGAAGAAACGGCGTGATTTTCAGCTATTACGAATTTTGTAATTCGTGATCCTTATATACCTACTATTTTTATAATAAAATATTAAAGAATTGTACTTAAACGTAATTTCAGTAGCAGACGGAAACGTCACTTTACCTACTTTGTGTAATACTGAACATCACTTGAGTGATACCCGTTGTTGACGCAGCTGGGCGTTTTCTTAAATAAATATTGAAAACCTGATTCACAGATTCTGGTGTTTTTGGGTTTTAAGAATTTGTATGAAAATTGTACATTCCACTACGTCACGCACATACAAGTGAAAAAAAAATTTCACACTAAAATGTGACGTAATAGAAATAATGAAATGGACATTTTGGGATGTCATTTTTTAATGGCAGGATGGAGAATGCTGTCGATTCTGAGTAGAATGAGCCCAAGAATGTCCAGATTTGAAAGAATCAGATTTTCAATATTTATTTTAGAATACCGACGGAATCGTTTACCTACACGCCGCTCGTTTCACACTACGTCAAATAAACCCGCGCATCTAGGAGCCAACTATTTGCCAGACTGTGGTTACCAACGTTGTTATGCAGAAATACCTACTGAAACAAAGTTTATGACCCACTTAGAGACGACAATTATAAGTCCTGCCGGTTCGTAAATATGCAGGTATCACGTGTTATAAGAGATCAAGAGGCCAAATCAAAATTACAAATTTATTTACATACAATATATATACAGTGGTACTACGTAAACGAAATTAATAACTAGCTTAAATCTAAAATAGGCCCTTGAGGCATTGTACCAAGGATGCTGGCGGCATTTCCCCGCTGTATCGCAATGCTGCTACGTTGTGCGAGAAAGCCGCCAGCTCTTCGATCACCAGTTACGTCAACCAGACGCTTCGCGATTTCTGCAAACAACTTATGCGCGCTATGACCCCATGGACCTAGAGTTTCAAATCAAAATTAAATTTTGACATCGAACAATATTTATCTAAATGATGTCGTTTTGTTCACATTTGCCTGTGCGTCTCGCTCGAGTCAATACATGTACGGCAAAGGACGAGCGAAATGCACGCACGAGTGTTATCTAAATGACACCACTTACGTACAGGCCAATAATATATCACCTTTGAGTGTTTTTGTATGAGCTTGTATAGAGTAAACAGTATAGGTTAGTTTGTAGATTGCATATTTTACTAGTCATTTTATACAAATATAATAAATATGATGAATACTGCAATGAAATACTGTGAATTACAATAGGATACTCGGCATATTACTAAAAAACCTCTAGTGAAAAAATGAAGTTAACAATACATTTAAAAAAAAACCTCTATGAAAAAACCATTACATGAGAGCAATTTTTCTGATCGCCCGTACAAAGGAATACTACTAGACTACCTAAAGCAGCGAGGTGGAAGTCACTCACAAATATTAAAAAAAAGTTATACCGTAAAAACATGGAGGTGATATATTATTGGCCGGTACTGTAGATATAATTTTCATGTTAAAGTGTACGTTCCAATTGGCCTCCAGTTTAATGCTTGCAGTAATATAAAATCCAAAAACTATAAAGCCACCTTTTTTTAAGGTTCCGTACCCAAATCGTAAAAACGGGACCCTATTACTATGAATCCGCTGTCCGTCTGTCTGTCTGTATGCACCAGGCTGTATCTCGTGAACCGTAATAGCTAAACAGTTGAAATTTTCGCAAATGAGGTATTTCTCTTGCCGCTATAATAACAACTACTAAAAACAGAATAAAATAAATAATTAAGTGGAGCTCCCATACAACAAACGTGATTTTTATGCCGTTTTTTCCGTAATGATACGGAACCCCCTGTGCGCCAGTCCGACTCGCACTTAGCCGGTTTTCTTAGTAACCAAGCGGCCTATCTCTTATGGTCTCCTTCGCTACCTTTTAGAATAAAACGCCCTGCATCTAGTGAATATATAAATATTTGGTATAGGTATAAATTATACTTTCAGGGCTGCTCTATAATTTAAATTATCATAAAGGGACTCGGTAAATTAAAATAAATGAAAACGTCGATCAACGTCATAAGTTGTCCGATGAGAACACAGCGTGTAGATTTACAGCTTTCAAATTGAAGGGCCCCGAAGAGAACCCTTCACCAGGTCGTCTCTCCATCTTGTTGGAGGCCTACCGGCAGTTCGTCTTCCGGTACGCGGGCGCCACTCCAGAACCTTCCGGCCCCACCGGCTATCAGTTCTGCGAGCAATGTGCCCCGCCCACTCCCGTGCGCCCATGCTCGGGGTTTCTCTGCGTGATAGAATCAGAAATGATGATATCCGCAGTAGAACTAGGATCACCGACATATCTCGCAGAATTGCGAATCTTAAGTGATTCTAAATTGCTTAGATTGACATTAATTTTTGACACGAACATAAGAAGAAGATGATAAGATATTTGTGTTCTGTGTTTTGTACAATAAAGAGATTATACATACATACATACATACATACATAAGAAGATAAGATAAGCATAATTTTGACATTGATGCAAGTTTATTGTAATTTTATCCTGAAATATATGCATCTATTACAAAAATAATTATGTTAAATGTTGGGCATATATATGTACCTGTATTTCTATATTTCTACATGTAGTCTGTACTTCTGTTTGCTCCTTATAAGAATGACAAAGGAGAGGTTTAAGTAATATTTTATGGCCGTTCCAATTCGAATTTGTATTTACTGCCATTAATTAGTAAGTAGTAATCATTTTCTGCATAAAACAATAAACCTCTGAATCCAGAGTAAATTCATTGGTCCTCGTTTCCACTGACCCCTAAAGCAATTGTTTTCAAACAATGAACAAGTTTTTACTGCACTCTCATCTGTCTGTTGTGACGAACGCATCTACGGGACAATAACTTTTGAATAAAACATCACTTTGAATCCATCCGCAGTTCTTCCATCGCCAACACTCCAATGCAGCTCTCGTTTAAATACTAGCACATGTTTGTTTCTACTCACACAGTGTGAGTACAAACAAACATGTGCTAGTATTTAAACGTAGTATTTAAACTTAGATAGTGTGACTGAGTCACACTATCTAAGTTTAAACTACACTCAAGAGAAATAAATCTTGTCACTTTGTATAGAATTCTATTAAGTACAATATTTTGTAAGGAAATTCCAAATGGGGAATTAACCGTATTCATAATATGTTATGAATACGGTTAATTCCCCATTTGGAATTTCCTTACGTAGTAGGTATTATTTAATTAACATTATTAATTAATATGCGCTATTACTCATTCAAGTGATTTTCGACTTGACACAGCAACAATAATTGTTGCTGTGTCAAGTCGAAAAAATTATCATTATTTTCTGTCGCGCTCAAACATCACAATAATAGGCTAATACAAGTAGGTCCCCGGAGTTGTCAAGTTTGTGCATCATGCGCGTCGGCCAACGCCCTTAAAGTCGTTGATATCTAAAAAACCGAATGGAGATATCACTTACCTACTTACCTTGTAAGCAGCGCAGGCATCACGGGACCTTGAGTGACCCACCCGAAACCGTGAGTGGTAGGAACCACTGACTCAATAAAGACGACGAGTCAGTTAGAATACGGCCTTAGGGAGCTTAACAAAGGGATAAGATGAAACCTTATCAATTATTATCCAATATATCCTTCGTACAGTAACGTTACGCAATAAAAAGAGAAACTGACACAGCGGTAAGCATTGTATTTCTTAATAAATAGGGAGCACAAAAACACAATTATCTTCACAAGGGGACAGTTGAATGACAAGCAATTTAAATGACTGGTAGGTACGGAACATGAACACTAACTGAAAGTAAATAGTTGATGGGTATCTTGTCAGTCTTCTTCGTTAAATTTAAGAGAGTTATTTATTACTCAGTTAACAAAATATACATTTGATGCGACCGAAATGCGATGTTGTTCTAGTTATGAATATCGATTTAGGTTGGTTTAGATCGAGATGAATTAAGAAAGGGAAGTAATTAAATGATCAGCCGTTTTTAAAACTAATCTGCAAAAAAAATTGCCATTTAATTAATGTGGACAGCATATTTATATACAAAATTTTTGCTGGCAATAAATAAATATCGAGCTACAACTTATTCAGCAAATAATTCACAAATGGTCAACATTATAACCAATATCGATCTGCTTCTCTTACTTAGTTGAGATGCAAAATTATTATTTGGTCAGCAAGATTTAAAAATTGGTTGGCATAAAAAACATCTCTAAGCAGTTTAATTGAGACGTATTCATATTAAAGGAATGGTAATCTGATATAATAAGGTGGGGTACGTAGTACGTATGATTTGAAAAATCGGCAGAGTTTTAGGCGGAGTGAAAACCATTTGCGTGTGCGTGCATTTCATTAGATGATTACTTGTTTGACACCAACTGCTACTAGAAAAGTAAGTTATATAGGTTAGAACTGCGACCTTCACAACAACCAACTGCTAACTAACTAGAAAATGGGTTAGATTAGGTTAGAACTGCTCCCTCCGCGGGTTGCTTACCTTGTCGTGGTAGAGGGGCTTAGTAACCGTGGCTTGGTCACACACGGTGAAGCGAAGAGGCAACCAGGGCCAGCCTGTTTGAGGCGCGGGCTGGCCCGAGAAGGACGCTCCAAGTGGGCTGGTTTAGCCCGCTTGTGATGCGCCGAAGGTGGACCGTCGAGGAAGAGGAGTGTCGGTATTGCGGTAAGCCGTTCTCCCTATCCTTGGCGGCCGAGGTGGGATCGCAGGGGAGGAGGAGTGATGGTATTTCGATGCGCCACTCTCCCTATCCCCTGCGAACTTGGCGGGGCCGTTCCGCTGTAGCGGCGTTGGTGGGGCTGCAGAGGAAGAGGAGTGTCGGTGTTACGATGTGCCGTTCTTCCTATCCTCTGCAGCCGAGTTGTGGTTTTGCGGCAGAACCATAGACCTGATCTGTCGCCGGGCGCCGGGGAAATTCCTAGCTCCCGTGGCTTCCTTGTGGCGGGCTCGGGGGGGTCCGCTACAATACAGAATGGAAGCCGAGGAGGAAGGCGCGTCCTACCATCTGGCGCGCCTAGCGTGAAGGGCCTTCGGGCATTCGCGAAGGAGCCGCGCTCACGGGCGGCTGCCGCCGGTGGGGTCGCAGATGAGTACGCAAGCGTTCCTGTAACCCCACCAATAGGGCGGCGAGGCGGCATATTTTTAGTGGGTACACCGTGGGCCTCATTAGCCTAGACGGGAGTCCCACATAACCACTCGGGTCGTCACCCCCCGCACCCGGGTGGTATGCGGAATGCATTTTTCCCTCCTGAAAAAAAAAGTTAGAAACCTTCACTGAAACCAATTGCTACTAGAAAAGTGGGTTGGTTAGGTTAGGTTAGAACTGCGTCCTTCACAGAAACCAACTGCTACTAGCAAACAAAGTTAGTGGGCAGTAAGTTTTTTGAAGCACTAAATGAAAGGGAAGTAATCAAATGATGGCCAATATTTTTTTTTGTTTAAAAAATCAGCTGATCAGCAAAGGGGGTAGGTTAGGTAGGTTAGACATTTTCAGATCAACAGATTTTTCAGATAACCAATTTTTGCGGATCAGTTAAATTGTAATCCAAAATGAAATAATCGGCTTACCCACTGATCGTTTAAAAAAATCGCTTTCCCAAGATACAGGCTCGGCCTAGTTTGGGGACTACTGTCAAGTTTTTTTTTGATGTAATGTTTTTTGCCTGATTAAACCTTTTCATTTCATTTCATTTAATTTCTTTACTGCTGCTCAAATAATTAATTTGCCAACCAAATCAATTCAGAGCAGCTCTGTATGACATTAATTGCGAACTAGTTTAGAAATACTTGCTAACCAAATATATATCTGTTTATCAAAATTATATATATATTTTGCAGATCGATTAAATGACACCAATTAAGAAATAGTAGTTATATTCGATAATATTAACTACATTTTCATAATGTATAAATTTAGCAAAGGATGGTAGAGTTAAACCAAGAAAAGTCTGCAGCGATTTTGATAGCACACGCAGTGCAAGTGTTATATATACGTCATAATTCCATAGACGTTTGACGTTTTAAATAACACTTGCACTGCGTAGTTAGTTTTTTTCAGTCTTAATTTTTAGGAAACTGTGTAATTTGCCAGACAGGTAGTTCAGCCTAAAAAACTGTACGGTATTAACTACTACAATAATCCGGCCAAGAATTGGGTTAGGTTGATAAGCTTACTAAGACTCGGTCAAACGCCAATTAGCCCAACGTTACACCGCTTACGCACGTTTGGTTTTTGCTTCGGAATTAGGTCGAGTGTTTACTGTTTATACAATAATCGATTAGTGCTCGTGAAACGGCAAGGTCGTAAAACCCCTACAATGATGACCATATATTTGAGACCAACGACTGTCCCAAAGCTAAAATTTAGCAAAATTTTAAATGTGTGATTATTTTGACTCGATTTCGTTTTAATTTAAGGCTGATTTGCGTAGAAAATTAGGTAGGTAGGTACTTATATTTTTATACGTAAGAAAAACTCCCTGATAGGGTCTTTTTCTGACTCCATTTCTACACGTAGTTTAGTTAAATGCAATCGAACGTACCGCTAGTCCGCAAAATCACTTAGGTGAGCAATTGAGCATGGATATAGTGTGTGCACTGCGCATGGACAGTACATAACATTAGCGGGGCCTTCGGCTGTGTTCAGCAGGCCAAAACATTCTCGGGTCCTGTCAGGGCAATAAACCTCCGTAATTACGAAATAACTCCGTACCTGTACTAGCTGAGGGACTATTTATTTAATCACTTTGACGTGGAAATAATGGAGAAGCCTGCCGGTTGCCCTCCCATCAAAATTGTTCGAAGGTAATCTATCGCATATCGTGTTGGCCGTGATAAAATCCCTGTACTTACGCTCTTGTCTGGCAGAATAAATGATTTCCTTACTTACTGGCTACATACGTACCGGTATCATATTAGTAGTCTGGACATTGGTCACTGTTGTGGCTAATGGCGTAACGTAAGTATATTAATGTACTTAACCCTAAAATGTACCTAAAGCGACGCAACTTCAGTCTGAATAGTCTGATAGCGTAAGGAACTGTCAAAATATGCCATTATTCAGGATGTCCCTAGCCATTGGACAAAGCCGAAATGTACATATGCATTACGGTATTTAAAACCAGTACTTATACAAAGTATCATAACAACCGGTGTAGCGGTTACGACGAAATTCATAAATTACGATTTTTAGAATTCCGTACCCAAAGGGTAAAAACGGGACTCTATTACCAAGACTCCGCTGTCCGTCTGTCTGTCACCAGGCTGTATGTCATGAACCGTGATAGCTAGACAGTTGAAATTTTCACAAATTATGTATTTCTGTTGCCGCTATAACAACAAATACTAAAAAGTACGGAACCCTCGGTGGGCGAGTCCGACTAGCACTTGGCCGGTTTTTTTTTACTTTGGAGCAGCCTGTATGTGTTAGTAGCTCCTGAGGTCATAAATACCATGAAACCTTCTTCGACCTTTTTGATTATCTTTTTTTTATGACACTAATAAGATTCTGACTTTTGACAAATGTCGTCATTGCCCCATATTTTCGAACAAATTGTCAAAAGCCTGCCAAGTATGTTTCTTTTTGTTGTCGATTATTGGAAATAACTTTTGTTTGAAAAATTATTTTATTATGTTTTGATCTTATTTAAAAAAATATTAACGTAAGAATTTGTCCAATGGCTAAAGTCACACTATATGACAAATCGATACGAGTTGCGAATTACCTATTCGCACGTGTATCGTCCCACATTTTACAGTAATGGCTCTTTAAACTTTCGACATACGCACGGAAAGTGGTCTTTCCCGCACTAGTGCGGGACCATTATGTACAAATATTATTGAATTTAATTGCTGATAAAAAGTAATAGGCACTAACATTTACTTCCTCGTTTTTCTGGGTTAGATACTAATACTTTTCTGAAGCAAGCTGTAAAACATCTACCTATTTTAAAACGTGTACACACATTAAAGGGAAATGCAACTAATACGTTAATATACATCTTATTCGCTTAGCTGCTGCATTTAAAAATAACTAACAGGCCAATTCGAACAATGAGATAGGACATCTACAAGCGATACTAGTTCTACAAACGATATGGATTAGACATGTCAGTGTCAAAAATGACGTTTCTCCAAACAAAAATGCATTACGGTATATAAGTATTAAGTACCTACCTCACCTGCTCTAGTTACCTACGTATGTAAGTTATTTAGGAAAGCATGTTATATTAATTAGGTATAGTGTAAGACAACGCCCGATTAAAATATTGGCTTAAGATAATTGTTTTCATACCACATTAAATCCCAGTTTATATTTGCAACTAGGAAAGTGGGAAATCATAACAATAACGCTATACAACCGTTATTAGTAAGTAATGCTTAGTTAACAATTGTTTATACTACAATTTGTGATTTCTAATCCATGCTAGGTATTACCGACCACGCGACGGGAACCCTGCCATAAGTCACGTCTGAGAAACTAGTGACTTAAAATAATCGATGTTTTCCACGATAAAATGTAGTCGATATACTGTACACAGCACGTATACAGTGTAATTTGTTACGGTTTTGATGTTGGTTTGATACGAGCTCAATCTGGCTTGAACATGCTCACGCTGATTGGTGCACGCGAAATGCAATGAAAGTCGTGCGTGAGATGTGCACTAATCACCAAGAAGATCTTCAAAGTCGTGTCAAAACAAGATCAAAACCATAACAAATTGGTTAATCAGAATCGGCGTCAAGGTAGAGAGTAAATGCTTCCCATAACACGACAATTTCATTAGAGTCCCTATAAAACTATCACGAGCGTAGCGAGTGGTTCAAAAAATGGAATCTTGAGCGTTGCGAGGCTTTCAAGGCACGAGGGCTAAACAAATTTTGCCACCGAGTTAAACGCAAAATTTTTCACTACACCAACACAAGGAAAATAATAACTGTAAAAAAAACAACCAAAATGAATGTTATTAAATATTTATCATTCAAAATCATCATTTAAAAGTCAATTCTACCAGCAAACAAGAAAACAACTCAAAATTTGCATTTGATTATTTTGCCTCACATGTGTTTAAAATGCAACAGTTTTTGAACAATCAAGAGAGTCTTTATCAGCTGGTGTGGTGAAAAATACTTGTAGCGGTGTTAGGTAATCATGGAGATAATATTCTCACCCTCCCGCCGCAAAATGAATTAAATACGCAAATAAATATAACGAACCACCCGAGGTATCCCTAGGTCAAAGTCAAGAAATCGGGTTTCGAGTTGATGAAGTTTCTAGAGAAAGTCCCCAAGATTGCTAATTAAATTTTTGGCAAGCGTATTGCGATCTAAGAAAGCGCTACTATTTTTTCAAAAACTGCTGACTGAACCGACTGCACCTTAAAATTCTTTTAAAAGGGTTACTTACATATTATTAAGTCAAATAAACGCTAGGCATGTTTCGGTCCAATTTTCGAGGATCTTCTATGAACACCGACAAGACCCTAGTTGCAAAACGGTTTTGGGCACGGCATCGGTGGTTAGTGTATACGGGCCTGTAGCAAGTGATGCAGTGTGTTGTTTGCAATCTGACATATGACAGCAAGAAAGAAGCAACTAAGAGCGGTAGATCAGTCTTCGCAACGTGCAACGGTGACTTCGCCGCCGCCTCCACCGCCACCGGCCGTCGCGAGCAGCCGTGCGATTCGGTCTTTGGTCCGCAGTACACATCGTGCGCTCGACCAGTAAAGGCGGTGCAGTCGGTGCTCATAGAAGAAGATCCTCGAACATTGGATCGAAACATGTCGAGCGTAGTATAGGTTGACCATTGGTCATAATAGGCCCGGCCCTATAGTGGCCCTTATAATTATGATATAAAGCACATAAAAATAAATGCTTAAGCATAATAAATATATTACGATCTCGTTTTACTACACACGAGGTGGGTTCTCAACTATAATTATTTACTTTTAAAAAATGGTAACTAATTACACACTATAGGTTTGGTACTTAATTTCATAGGTATGAAACAATATTTTTGCAATTAGATAATATTTTAACCTTATCGATATCGATAAATCCAAAAGTCGACCTACGCACTGACCGCTGCTGACGTCACTGCATAGCATGAACGAAGTAGGGGTCACCCGCGGTCGGCGGTCAACCGGCCGCCATGTTCGATCTCTATCTTTGGCGCCATAATTCCCCGCCATCGACGCAACGATTTGCACAGATTGCATTCAAATTGCTCTCGCTATTTACTTAATTAATACAGACACGGTGCTATTAGAAATACTTTAGATGTTTTATGAGGTTTATTCCGTAGTTAGGTAGATATAAGGCCTGTAATAACAGCATTTACTATGAGTACTCATTCTACCTTATGTTGGTAATTAATACGTGTAAGTTACGAGTTGTAAGTAAACTAGCGATATGTTATTTGTTAGAAGGAATCAGGTACCTCAGTATGTACTTAACTTAAGCAATAAAAAAAAGATATTGAGACACGCTAACTCGTTAAAATGCCTACCTATATATTACCTATATATTACCTATATCATTTGATTTAGGTTGCCGAGCGGACCTCAGACTCCTCAAATCAGGCCGAAAAATGCCAGGGCAACGCTAGGAAGGTGAGGATAGATCAGATAAATGAAATGTATATTATCAAACTAGCGACCCGCCCCGGCTTCGCACGGGTAGTTCAATGAATTTACACAAAACCTTCACAAATTATACATATAAACCTTCCTCTTGAATCACTCTATCTATTTGAGAAACCCGCATCAAACTCCGTTGAGTAGTTTTAAAGATCTAAGCATAGGGATAGACGGACGGACAAACAGCGGAAAGCGAATTTGTTTTATTTATACTATGTAGTGACAAGCGCCTGACCAAACTATACAGCAATCACATTCGTACTTGATTTTGCAAATTTAGCGTAACAGTCGCCACTGAACACAACTTGCTTAATTGCTTTTAAGTGATTATGAAATAATTTTAAAGGTGTTTACTAATTTGGATTTTCATTTTAGTATTTGATAGTGTATTACTGTCGTTACCTATTTATTACATATGTGTGCAACTAAACTATGATTTATATCCCAAATATAAGTAATTGACAGTAGGTACAATTAGGCAGATTGTACTGTCAATTATATTTGGGATGGGATGTTGCAGTTCATTGAAAATAAAGTTCATTAATACAAGTACACGAGAGTAAATTGTACCTATCACGGGATTCATGGGGGCATTCAACAGCTAGGATTTGTAATGTTTTAGTATAATTTTCATGTTAAAAAAATGATAAGGAGAAGTTAAGGACGGGTGTCGAAGACAAGTTATTTTAGTTTTTTTTTTTACTTTTTAAATAATAACATTTTACACAGCTCTTTTTATTTCAGATTCATGGACGTCTATTTCTTGGTTAAAATATTAATTAACTTTGTTACCTGGGCACCAACAGTGAAGTTGGGGTTGACTACGGTAGATAGTTTTGCCAACCCTGATTTTCAATGAATCGCAACATTGATAACGGGGTTTGCATATTTACTAGACGTACTCACCTGCCTAACCTTAAGAGTTAGGTGTGTTACCAAATTTTGCTACGCAATATGTATATCTTATAGCATGTCACCTCTTCACATTATATATCTTTTTGTTATTATACATACGTACATCATTATACATACGAGTAAATTACCACAATAGATGCAACACGAATATCTAACCTATTGTGTTAAATGAATTGCTAATACGTCGGTATTGCCACGATCAGTGTCGGCGTCGGCATTCAATTATCACGACCAAAAAATTGCGCTCATTGGGTGCCGAAGTCAACAAAAACCGGACAAGTGCGAGTCGGACTAGCCCACCGAGGGTTCCGTACTTTTTAGTATTTGTTGTTATAACGGCAACAGAAATACGTCAGCTGTGAAAATTTCAACTGTCTAGCTATCACGGTTCATGAGATACAATACAGCCTGGTGACAGACAGATGGACAGACGGACACATAGACGCACAGCGGAGTCTTAGTAATAGGGTCCCGTTTTTACCCTTTGGGTACGGAACCCTAAAAATAACAGCTTCGAATACTGCTTCGTGAATTAACACACAGATGCCGATTCTTAATAAACAATTTGTTAAGGTTTGCATCTTATTTTGATAAGACGACTATCAGTGCATCTCACGGGCACCAATAAGTGCGAGCGAGATACCTAATGACACTTCATGCGCATAACAAGATCAAAACTAACAAAAACAAACAGATTCAGTGTCTAAATTTTTTGCCTAATGCCTGGGGACTAAGTATGCGTTATTAATAAGGGTAAATATAAGAAATATAAATAAAGAATGGGTCTGAAAAAATTATAGGTAGTAACAAAACTTCCGTGAGACACAGACATACACAACGGAAGGACGGTTGTAGGTATGTGACGTAAGTGACCCGTTTAACAATTTAGAATGATAAATTAATATTTAAGAGCATTCATTTCAATTTGCTTTGTAATGTTTTACAGTTAGTACCTAGTTTCCTGTTGGTGTAGCAAATAATTGTGTGTTTTACACGGTAGCAAAGTTTGTTTAACCCTCGTGCGTTGAAACCTCAACAGTCCAGTTAAACTGTCTAGCAACGCTCAAGATTCCACTTTCCGAACCACTCGTTACGCTCGTGGTTCAATTTTGGAATCTCTTGCTTGTACGGTATCAATATTAAACACGAGGAGTTAAACAACAATTTTGTCCCCTAGTAAATCAAAATAAGTATTATATTTTTTTTTAACAGTTGTCGACGAGCTTCTTCTGAGAGATGATACAATTAGACATTCGGCCGTTTTGATATTATTTGAATCGCTCTCGAAAAAGAAATTCTAGAAATCTATTACAAAACTATGATCATCGTGAATCAAATTAGTTTTACGAATATTTCAACACACTTGCTCAAAACCACGTTTTTATTCCACTGATTTTTGGCTCATAATCGTAGATTAATATATGTGTTTAATAACACGCGTGCTTTTTAGGGTTCCGTACCCAAGGGGCTGTCCGTCTGTCCGTCTGCTTGTCTGTCACCAGGCTGTATCTCATGAACCGTGATACTGTTGCCGCTATAACAACAATTACTAAAAATTACGGAACCCTCGGTGCGCGAGTCCGACTCGCACTTGGCCGTTTTTTTTTTTCAGTATATAATAACACTGGTGCTTTTTCATTATATTATCCGACTGAGTTAAGGAGGTAACTGATTGCTAATAATATGCATGGCAACGGAGCCTTCTTTAATTGGTCGGACTGGCGGGCACCGGCGCGCCCGACCGCCTGCCGCGGCCCGGCCGGCCCGCCCGCCGCCCGCCGCCGGGGAGTATGACAGATTTTAGACTTTTACTATCTGTTTTAACAATTAAAATTTGATTAATATAAAAGGTTTCTTTTTTTGTGTGCAAGTGTGTTGAAAAACGTCGTATGAAACGCCTGTGCATTGGCCATTACACACATCGGCTTTCTTATTGCGCGCTCGATTACAGCTCGCGCGCACAATATCGCCTCGTGGTAGTTACGGGATAATTAATATAGGAGTCGGTACTGTCGTTATTCTTTATGATATTAGCAAAGATAGATATAACTCCGTAATAGATAGATACAGTCTAAGGAAAAAGCGTGCCTCGAAAATCAAGAAAATTTGATTCTCGTTCAGAGGGCGCTACTAGTTTTGGCCTACAGTCGTATAGATGGCGTTGACGGTTTCGTTTGCTATTTAACAATTTTAACGCATATCAGTGAAAGAACATGGGTCAAAATCATAAAAATAATTAATGCAAATAAAAAAAATCATTTATCTATATTTAAATACATTCTATCGTATTTTTATAAATCTTCATTTTTAGTTTTAAAGTGTGTCGACAGATGGCAGTGAATTAACCGGGGTTACAAAATTTACTATGACAGTACCGCTCTAGTATAAGTTACTCTATGATATTAGACAGCACTCGTGTCGTAAGCAGGTAGTTCGTTCTCCTTATATAACATACTCGTCGGGGATTCTGATTTGGTTAGTCTAGGTAGATTTAAATAAGGAGCGAAGGCGCTTGACTCCTCTAACCTCTCGACGGGGGTCAAGAGCTCAACAAACACACGAGCAAATTTAATATATAGCATATCGACCAAGCCCTTCTCCTTTACTGTATTTGTGTCGTTTTAAAGCAAAAGGTACATTGTCGCTTGCCATATGGATGCTCTGACAGGTTTTTCGTGCAAAGATACAAGCAATTTACGTCCTTTTGGTAAGCGACAATGTGGTACTTTTTGATTGAAAACGTCACATTTGTTTCTTGTTACTTACATTACACAAGTATAGGTGGAAATATATACGTTTTAGAAATAAGTACAGTCATGAAAAACGCAAAATGCATGCCAGATTGACTACTTAGCATTTAGCATAGGTATATTTACTGTATGCCAGTCACTTCTGTTACTGGCATACAGTATGCCAGTCACTTCTGTTATTGGCATTCCTTTCTGTGCGGAAAGTTCCCTTATATATTTCACGACTTCTCTGTCCACACATGCAGACTCTACGGCATGTGTATTCCCGCTTTATGTTTTGCAACCATAAACAAAATAAATCGAGATAAATGAGTAAAAATGGAATTTACTGCAATTTACCTACTTAAATAAAAAAAACGGGTCTCTATTGTTTCTCATAAAGTTTTTAAGTCATAATGTATTGTTTGTCCGAAATTTCGTTAGTGATAATTTGGTTTTTCTCATTAACGCGTAACTTTTCAGGATTGCCATAAAACAAACCTAACCTAACCTATCTACAGGATAACCTTACGAAAATCCTGAAACATTAACGGTTTCAGAATTATGAGTATTTTGACTAATGATAATCTGACAATCATTACATTATGACTCAATAATTATGTCAAACAACGGGATCCCTAAAATAACACATTCTCTGGGGTTGCGAGTGTCTATGAGCGACGGCAGTTGCTTACCATCAGTCGATTTGTCAGCTCGTTGGCCTCCTTTACTCGTATCATAAAAAAAGATATTATTCCAAAACATTTTAGAATCTAAAAATGGAATTAAAATTGAACCTGTAACCAAAGCATAACTAATAGTACTACCGTACAGAAAATTCACTCTTTCACAAAAGTCAGATTAAGGTATAAAATTTTACCTATACTCGCCGCCTGCAAGCAAAATTGAAACTTATAACCGCGCACGAACCGTGAATCTTCTTTGCGCGCCGCAGTTTGATGACCGAGCTGCGAGTGTCGGCACGGGGTTGTCACTTGACAAGTTTTTGTACCTATAAGCGTTATGTTGTATCTTCTTGCTTGTTGTATTTAACTATTTGTCCATTGTATGTTATTTTATGTATCTTTTCTTCTTGTCTGTTACCTTCCGTGATTCTTCTCACCTGATCGGAAGATCAGCGCTGGAAGTCACCAGCAACATGCTGAGATGAGGCCATTTCGTGGCACTTTAATCTTATTTTATGTTTTCTGTTGTATTATGTAATGTTTGTTTGTGCTTACGAATAAAATCTCATTCTATTCTATTCTATACCTGCTGATTTATTATTTTTACGATAAATATGTAGGAATTACAAACGTTGATTCTGTAAACATATTTTTTTATCCAGAGATAGTATGTCTAATTCTCACGGAAGTAGGTATGCCACAGAAGTACTTATTCCTTTGAAAATATGTCGGTCAATATAGTGAATTAATTTTTATTTTATTTCTGCTTCCTTGTTCTTCCGTTTATTCAGACATCCGTTAACAAAACAATATCGTTTATACGGATTAGAACAAGATTTAGGTTTCGAAGGCATTATGTATTTTCAATTTTGCGCGAGTCAAGCGGCAGCCCACTGCCACGCCTGCCCGGGAGGCGCGCCGGCCAAATGTACCTAAACTGCGAAGTGACACCCCCCTGCTGTAACTTCTGCTATAGGTACATATTTACTATTCTTAGCGCCACTTGCACAATCCCACTAACCCGGGGTTAACCGGTTAAAGCTGGAGTTATCATGGTTACCAGTATAATTTGACACTGGGGTAACGGTTTAACTGCTTATACCCGGGTTAGTGGGGTGGTGCTAGTATACAGTAACTCAGTTGGCTTTTAAATCACCAGTGACACGTTACTTTCCCCGCTCCAGTCCAGACTTTGATGTCACGTGGAGTAAGGAATGCCACTCATTAACGTGGCATACCGCGTCGTCACAGGCTCGCGAATAAACAGAAGGTACATATGGTCCGTTGGTGACAGTAGGCATGTGAAGCTTGGATTTAAGTACGACAAAGCCCTCTGCAACAACGGACATCGATGGTGTAAGGTGTCATTTTCATTTTTATTAACTTTGAAAATTATACCTGATAGTACCTGATTCTTGTACCCGAATCTGGATGTGTCGCTCTTTGACTATGTGGTTGACTAGTAGGTAGATACCTTTAGTATATATGGCATTAAGTCTGTCATGTCTGTGTTTTGTGCAAAGTTCAAACCCATGAAAACAAGAACTTAACCAACAAAACGTAAACACTTCACTACTGAGGCATCTCCCTCCTGTTCTCTCGGGGTAATATGACACTCTCAAATTTTAAATGAAAATATTTTCCACAATTTATGGGGTCTTTCATTAAGCGGGCATTACACGCTTGAGGTATCAAAGTCAGTATAAAAGCACCTTAAAGTGTAAACTAATAACCATAGGTACTAGTTCAATAATAATAATAACATTTTGTTTATAAATTCACGAACGGCGGGGGAAAGTTTTTAATTGGAACTTATTTATATGGTGTATTTAATGAGATTTATTTTTAAAACACATTATAGCGCGAAGGCTTACTCAATTTTAAAATCAACCAAAAGGCACGCCCTGAGGAAGAAGACACTTCGCTTCGGTAACATTGTCGCAAAATGACGTCTTCGGTTAAGGTTAACGGTCAAAATTTCATTTAGAAATAGTGAGATTTATATTCTTCTTATATTATACTCGTACGTAAATTAGTTTCCATATGAGTAGGTACCTATTATAAAAGAGGAATGTAAATCTTTCTCCATCGACAACTAACGTGACGTGACAAGTTGATGAGGCTACAATGGTAGCAGAGCTACATAGTCTAGGCTAATAATAATGGTAGTCTAGGCTAGGTATTTGTTACTTTTTGATAAGTGTCAATGTTACGGCCGTGCCGGATTTGAAGCAAACATACCATATAAGTTACAAGTTATATATAGAGCGACTGCAGAGTTGTTGGACTTGTTGGTGTACCATTGAAGCTGCGACCAAAGACCTATGTAACTCCGTATAAGATGAATAAAGTCTACGGAAAAAACGTGCCTAGGAAGTCAAGAAAAATTGACTCTCGACAGATGGCGCCTACACCTTTTCCTATTCTCGTCTAGATGGCGTTGAGGGTTTCGTTTGTTGTTTAACAATTTTAACAGATATCAGTGAAAGAACATGGGTCAAAATCATATAAAAATAATAAATACAAATAAAAAAAATCATTTATCCAATATATATATATACATTTTTTGATATTTTTATCCATTTTAATTTTTCTTTTTAATTGTGTGTCGATAGATTGAAACGATCAATCCGTCACTGATTTTATTATGAAAATTGACTGCTGAAGCGATGCATAAAAGCGCGTATTATTAATAGTATTGCTGTGCGACATTACTGCTGCAATATTACTGCAGGAAATTTTAAAGTCAATGTAGATAGGGCCTTGCTCTTTGAAATTTGCAGTGATGCAGTCGGCAGAAATGTTGCAGAAGTGACGCCAGTGCAGCTTGAATCCGAATATTACCTTTAGGTGACACGATCTCTTCCCACATCTACCAAATGTTAGCCACATCATCTTCTGTAACTTTATTCAAAATCAAATCGGATTCCAGTTTATTATACTGAAGTAAAATAATCATAGTAGGACGATCATTATAAGGGGATCACAATAAATAAATACGGAAAGGAGAGATAAAGAATTTGCTAGGAAAGAAAATAAGGTACAATCGAGTGACACTATCAAATATACGACAGCTATCTTATTGTCCCCAATAAATGTCAATCTGCAGATAGGCAGACGTTTTCACCCTTTTATTTCGTACATCACAATAATACGTATACATAAGAGCTACTTCATCATGGAAGCTAGAAATCTTAAATGGAAACTACCGTATTAGTTTTTCGTTCAAAGGTATTTTGGTTAAAGGAGCAAAAATAGAAATGTAACCTAGTTTTGTTGTACGCTAAGCGCCACTTGCCTCATCCCACTTACCCGGAGTTAACCGGTTAACCCGCTCAGGGCCACTTGCATCATTCACTAACCCGGGGTTAACCGGTTAAACCTGGAGTTACCATGGTTACCAGTACAATTAGACACTGGGTTAACAGTTTAACGGGTTTACACCGGGTTAAAGGGATACTGCTAGTGGCCTTAATGCAGTGTCAAATTGTACTGGTAACCACGGTAACTCCAGGTTTAACTGGTTAACCCCGGGTAAGTGGGATGGTGAAAGTGGCCCTAGTTTATTGCTTATTTTATATTTATTTTACTAGATTTTGTTATAAAATTCAACATGTTTCATCGTCCCTATTATACATATATGTTCATATGATACAAATAATTCTCGACATTAATTAATTTAACTCAAAGCTCAGTCAGATTTAATGTATGTAGAGCATAATAATTCAAAGCCCCTTTGTCGGAGCCGCCATTTTGACATTTTACTTGGCAGGGAGCAATCAGTCAAGCGGTTTTTGCTTTTCTAAGATCTTTGAAAATGTCAAGGCATTTAATTACCATTTCTATTCAAAAAATTCTTAACAATTACACGAATTTAATTGAAATATTTTTTACTTTTTCGTATTAAACGATGCAAAACGTGCATCAGGAGAGAGTAGTAATTATTATTACATGTATTATGTAGCTAAATTAATTTTGTATTAATCTCAAACGTCTGCAAGCGAAGTTATTGAGCTTAGAAATACATAAATACTGTACCTATATAGTTTAATATTTTAGTTTGGTATCTGGTGGATTCTCATTCATAGTAAACTAATTATACACATCAACTGAACTGAACTGAATGTAATAATTGGTACATTTGGTACATGAAACACAACGAACTTAACATTTTTATAACATAAAATAAAATGGATCGCTCAAACTTTTCTTGTAAAAAGCACAATGCTCGGATACGGATCCAAGATACAAGGAAAAAGGACATGCAACAAGTGCTGACAAAGACAGCGTTCGCCTTCATTACACCAACCCAGTTTATTAATGTCTTTTCTGATCTGTCTTCGCGTGTTTTTGACATAATTTAGTTAAATCTTTTTATTTACAAAAAATAAACCTGTTCATGTTTATGCATGTGATATAAGGAATACGTAGATAACTAATATTTAAGTGCAACTTTAAACAATCGTCCCAATTCGAAGAATGCTTATAAATAAGATGTCACACCATTACTATGAGAAATATATGTTTGATGTATTTGATACACGCTGCTGTTGCTGACTGTACCTCCTGTCCCTTGCACGTCTACCAATCTATTTAAACTCGGTATGATTCGTTTTTCTGTTTAGGAGTTTTTTTCATGTTTTTAACCACTTTCGAACGTAACTTATCGTACCTATATTTTATTTACATTGCGACACCCTCTACCTAAGGTAGAAAAGTTGTCCCCGGTATCCCAATGTAATCTCATAAATCGTAGGAACTTACTGAATATTGTGCTCCCGTCTCAAAATAATAATTTCTCCTTTTTTGGTCAATATTTCTTACCTCCCTTAAGTTAATTTTAGCGTAACCTTTTTTTAATTAACCTACAATACAATAAACCGTCACGTATTCTCAACTTTCCTTTCGTCCTTTTAAAACAGCCACCATAACGCCTGGTATCAAAATTCAAACATATTTCATTGCAAGTAGTTAGCCGCGAACGTTATGAAACCTATGAAATGTTCGTTCGGGTAAATAATTCGTCGCGGCATTTCACGCTGCCAGCTCAACCGAATATGCGAGCAACATGTACTGCTGTATGGTTTCTATCACAGCTACCTCCACTTCAACATTAGGTACATAGAGCCGATTAAAAGGCACACTCAGAACTACTTACTAATAATTAGTTAGGTACCTATCTGTACAGACAGCGTAGTAAAAATACCAATGTAATAGTTTTTTAAGAAATGAAACGAAAATAGATAAATTTTCATGTTTTTTTTTTCTATTCTTGCTGGATGAAACAGTACACGTTTCACATGACTTAAATGCTATCATGCATTCACTGCGGCAAAGAATCTTACAAAAATATAAAAATACTGAAGTTGACGATGTCGCCTTGATAAAATACATGCAGAAGTGCGTGTTTACTGGGATATTATTTATGCCAAATTTATTCCTTACTAAGATTCTAATTTTATTTTAGGTGTTCATCACTAATGGGTAAAATAATTAAATACACAAAGTTACACTGAGGTACTCCAAACTTAGCTTTTCACATCAATACAACTTCAACGGTGTGGTTCAACTTCAGAGGATTTCCGGTCAACAACAATTTTCCGACAATTTGATATTACTGAAGTTGGGCTGGCTGATAAGGTAAAGATTAAAGATTCGCTTTGTTGTTTCTGGTTTGCGGACTCTGAGAATTGGATTATGGAATCAATTATAAACGGAAAGTGGAGCATCGAAATAAGAAAAAATATAATGCTGCTGTTAAGTATTTAAATATAATGCTGACAGACAGCAGCATTATATTTAAATACAGAGTGAGACACCGAGGCACTTTGCAAAAACTGGTTTTGGCTTAAAAGTCCCAGTTAAAACTAGTTTTCACCAAGGCATTTCAGAAAACTAGTTTTAACTAGTGAAACTCGTTTTCACCAAGACGATACGAAAAACTGGTTTTGACTAGGGAAAACGCGTTTTCACTTACAACGGGTTCTTAAGGTAGCATGTATACGTTATTAAAAAGTTCACAGGTCATTTTTGCTGCGGAAATGAGCCCCTGTAAACATCAGATGAGATAAAATAGCTATACTTTCTCCTGCAATATGTAAGTACACTAAGCATGTCCCGACACGTTTTATGGCTATTTATTGTACATTTACCATGGATTGAATCTAATTTCACCTGATAAATGTTAACGACAATACAAAATCCTGCTAACTCTTCGTTAACAACAATCCCAACATAAATGATTACGAATGTTATTATAGTAATAAAATTCGAACAATTTCGGTTTCTGAGTTTATTCCAACACACGCGGGAGTCATTTCGTCGCCCCAGATAGGAAAGTAATTGGTCGGGCGATCGCAGCGGATATTGTTTTCACCCACGCGACTTCATGGCTGAAACATGGCGTTTAAACTTCAGCTTTTTGTCTCTTTCACTCTACTATAGCGAACATTTTGAGAGAAGGGGAAACAGTATTTTGAGTCCTATTGCCCTTTTTCTGGTCTGGGAGTGTATGAAACAGGTATTACAATACTTTGTTTATTCTCACGTGTTTTATAAGTTATAACAATCACATTCATTCAGACCCATTCGTTTTAGTTATTAGATCAGTATCATATCAGTATCATATTGCAAACAGATCTAATAACTAAAACTCGAATTAAATTGATTATCGCCAAATTTAGGTCAAAAATGGAACTTATGGAACCCCCGAAAACTAAAGCCGCATTCACATTCGTCTGTCGTATTGTGTTGTGACGGGTATCGGTTTCATACATTTAATATGGTTGCGTTCACATTTCTCTGATGCATCAGGCATCAGACACCGATACCCGTCACAACACAACACGACTGACAAAATGTGAATGCGGCTTTACTTATGTTATGATCCTTAAGACGAAAGTGAACTATCTCGCGAAACCGCCTTTTGCATACAAATGCCCCCAAAACCCCATCCCCCCATTTTAGTCCCCATTTTCCTGTTTGGATACATTATAATCAATATTTTCACACAATTTGATGTTCCTATAAGTAAGTATATACATTAACCACAGCTATGTTGCCCTTCGTTTTATTTTTTTCGATGTGGTATGGATAAGCGGTCATCCACTTTCCTCTTAAAACTCCCAGGTTTTTCGAAAATAATTATAAATTTGATAATAAGTAGGTAATTAAAAAAATAGTAAATTTGAGTCAGACATTTTTATAAAATTAAACTTGATTTAGCGCTATACATAGGTAATTGTTGGTTCTCCTTATTTCAGTAAATGAATTTTAACATCGCTACGTGCCCCTGAAACTTATTACAATAATAAAATTAATAAATAAAAAATATATATTAGACAGCAGTCCAGGACACAAACCAAAACATGAAAGCAACTCAATATAAATGGTTACGGTTTAATGTTGTAAGTGAGGAAAACGAAGTTTTCTCAGAGGGTCCTAACTCCTACTCCGCCTATAGCCTGCGGCTGTTTTCGTTCTGGATGGACAGTTCTCTATATTGTTACACTTTAATTCTATGGACAGGGTTGTGCAAGCTTGTTTACAAATCATATCTACGTCTAAACGTACGATTTATTATTTATAGGTAGTGTAAATTCAGAACTATGCTCTTATTTATTTACTTATACTTTATTTCACAAAAACAAACCTTTTTAATAATTATTATGAGTATTTAAAATCTTTGAAGTTAAATTTAGCTAACTTACCGGTTGTTATTGAGTTGTAATTAAGCATACCAAACGAAGTTTGTTAAAAGTGCAATAGTATACGGTGCAATCAAGGCTCGTCTGAAGAAGCTGGATACAAGAACTCTGTAATAAAACAACGCAACGCAACCCCATGTTCTGTTTTGGTTTGAAAATGTAATTAAATGTTGTGTACAAATGTACAAAAACCGAAGTGCTATCGAACTTTCTGAAAATGCACCGTGTTTATTGTAAGCACAATGTTGTCCCGGTGTTTGTAGGTGGAAACCGGTAGGGGTCGGGCGGGCGACGGGGCAGTCAGCCGCCCGACGCCGGCCGGCGCACACCGCACACAGCCCGTGCCGCCCGCGCCGCCCGCGCTGAAAACTTCGTGAAGTGACACCGGCATGTATCGGATTACGCAAGTGTGCTAGCTATAAAAATATTAAAGGTAATTTTTTTTATGAGTTGTATGTGTGATAAAAAACTGTGAAAAACATGGCAAATATTACGTGCCGAGACAACGCGAGGAAGATGATGATTGTCCCGGCATTTTGCCACGGCTCATGGGAGCCTGGGGTTCGCTTGGCAATTAATCCCAAGAACTGGTGCGTAAGCACCAGTTTTTACCTTCCATCCCAGAGGGTAAACTAGTCCTTATTGGGATTACTCCGGTTTCCTCACGATGTTTTCCTTCACCGAAAGGCGACTGGTAAATAAATATCAAATGATATTTCGCACATAAGTGCCGAAAAACTCATTGGTTCGAGCCGAGGTTTGAACCCGCCACCTCCGGATTCTCTCGGTACCTACTATTACAATCTTAATTTCGCAATTAAAGCGAGGAAAGTTATTAAACCTCTAGGTAGAGTGAGCTAGCCCTAGTAGTAGGTAGCAGTACCGATTTATTTGAAATTACCATTTATAATTAAATTACCTGCCTTTAAAACAAATAATGATCTTATGTACCTACCTAGATGTAGGTCAGGAGAAGTTATTGTTTAAAGGCGAAACGGACATTCAGATTACTAAGTAGATACTAACAGAATTTTGAACTTCACTGTTTATTTTAATAATGTTTAACAGTTTATCACTCTTACGTTAGGAAAGCTTTTTAAGCCTTCCTAACGTCATTTCATCGTATATCTTTTACAAACTGTGAGGTCTTTATATCCTAAATTAAACGTACATTATACGCAACATTCGGATCTCAATTTATGTTAACACATAACTAGGTACAGCAAGAGTATCCCACTATACATATACGTATACATGTAAAACTACAAATAAATTCTTAAAGAATGACAACATATATACCTACAACACACTTTGTTAATGTAATATAAAAGTATTAACCTTAGTAAGATAAGTTAATCATTAAATTTAGATTAAGGTACTAACATTTAAAATGAGTGCACCATTTCGCCGTTAAACGTAAGTTTAAAATGTGTTGTACTTTTTTGAAAATAAATTAAATTAAAAAAAAAATATTACGTATTATTAATGTGAACGTTTAGTCACGCAAAAACAGTTAAACAGATTTGGATGAAATTTAGTACCTACACAGTAAGAGTGGTAGATAGTTTAATTTAACCTTGATTACTAAACAGGGTAAGTACCTTTTATTCGTATTTTATATGGTAGTGTTTATACGAACTCCACTCGGACAAAGACGCGCGTAATTGCTAGTTAATATATACGAAGTTACAATCTATTTACGCATACATTGCCCGGAGGATCTGTTCTAGGGCTGAGCATTATTGCAATCAATCCATTCAAATCAAGTCAGTTCACAAATCACACTAATTACGAAACATTTGCGACTATATAGCTAATTATATCATTACATCAAGTCATAAATGATGGAGGTGATATCACGACGCTCTGAAAAGGTCAGCGAGACATTACCGGCTCTCTAGTCACTCCGGACAGGGGGGAATATGACCACTTATAATCATTACACAGGTCGTTTGGGGAGGGCCTTTTGTTAAAAGATTGCCCGTGAGGAAACATTATGGTAAAATGAAAGAAAAAACCGGCCAAGTGCGAGTCGGACTCGCGCACGAAGGGTTCCGTACCATTACGGAAGAAAACAGCAAAAAAATCACGTTTGTTGTATGGGAGCCCCATTTAAATATTTATATTATTCTGTTTTTAGTATTTGTTGTTATAGCGGAAACAGAAATACATCATCTGTGAAAATTTCAAGTATCTAGCTATCACGGTTCATGAGATACAGCCTGGTGACAGACAGACAGACAGACGGACAGACAGACGGACAGCGGAGTCTTAGTAATAGGGTCCCGTTTTTACCCTTTTGGTACGGAACCCTAAAAATATCTATTTTGCTCCCATTTCATCATGCTGGTTTAAAGGCCTTGTGAAATAATTTATTTTAGGGGCAGGTTGTGAGAGAATTAAGAGACGTAGCATAAAAATTGCAGGATGTTTGTTGTGCCGAACACGCAAATGTTGGATTTTCATATCATGTCATGACGTAAGGCAACGTAAATCCACTTACATAGGCCCGTTTGAGGGTATTTAATTATACATGGACACATTGTTACGCTGCAAATGTGACATGCGTTGTCACGTTTTTCGTGTCCAAAGTAACAATCATGAGACAGTAATAACAGGTTACGAATTTGATCTGGGTTTGTCATGGTCTGTCAGTGTCAAAATTGACGTTACGTCTGGTTGAATATGCCTCCAGGCCCTCCAGGTCGGTTCTACGTGACGAAGATATAATATCTTAAAATAATAAACCTGTCAACTAGTTAAAGGGGCCCACTGACTATCAGTCCGCCGGACGATATCGGCCTGTCAGTTAGAACAAAAATTTGACAGTTCCGAACAAAAACAACAACAAATGTTACATATGTGTCACACAAAAGTAGGGTAGGACGGGGACAATTGAAACACGTTATGATTGAAACAAGCCAAAGGCCATGCTAGGATAAGCTAAGTGAATCTGAAAAAAAAAATTTCAGACCCCAAAACTTTATAGTTTTATGTAAAAATAACGAAATATGATCTTTCTGAAATTTTGCATACTTGTTACTAAATATAGAAATCCACATCATCAAAAAAAATTACAAGCCCCTATAGGGTCAATTGAACCACTCTTCCACATTTTCTTTAATTCCCTATCATTATGAAACCATGGGCGATAGGTTTTTCAAACACATTTTATTTAAAAACTAAATAAATAACCTTTAATAATACAGTCACATATCCTTCTAACTATAAAAATAAAATAGTTACAGGCTGTTAAACATACAGTGTTTCAAACGTTCCCGTCCTACCATGAAGGACGTCCTACCGTCCTATTTCGTTCCAGTCATGTCATATTGAGAAGTAATTAACTACGATGTTGCAACATTGCTCTGAAAAAATCTGTAAAAGTTGATTGGAGACTGGGGTGCAAGTTGATGATTTGCATCGCGTTTGACTCGGATGGAATGCTATTAAAGCAGGAATGAACTCTAGATTATCTGTAAGTAATCTGTGATGCTTTTTACTGTGAGGGGTCACAGTTCTAACCTAACCTACTTTTCTGGTAGCAGTTTCTTTTTCTGGGGGGTAACAGTTCTAACCTAACCTACTTTTCTGGTAGCAGTTTCTTTCTGTGGGGGGTCACAATTAGTTTCACTGAGCTTTTTAATTCTATCTGAGCTATCCATAAATTATTTAATTTTACTGATTTGATCAGATAGTTATGAGATGTTATGAATTATTTTAATTTATTTGTGCAATGAAAATTATATTAAATGTTATTACTTTACATGTATGTTACTATGTTATACCAAACAGCAATATGTATATCGTATGTTATATTATTTTAACATTATACTAATTGAAAATATACATGTAGTGCATTATACATAAGATTAGTATACTTTTTGAACGTTTGTAAACTGAAATTATACCAAAAGTACGTATTCATTATGATACGCACCCGGGATGAAATGATGCCTTTCACCCGAGGTAAACACTACTTCTCATTTCGAATATTTTCGAATACAAGGAAAATAAAATACATATGATTTTTTAAAAACATGACAAGTATAATTTTTATAGCATTTCTTGAGGGTACTTCCAATTAATGGAAATTGTATAACAAATCCGTTTAAAACCAAATTTCAATTGCTTATCGTAAAAAAAAGAAAAAAAATCGTGTTTGGAAATTAAAATGCTTGTATCACTTTCTGTACACTTTTTAGAACAACAAGGACCCTATTTCAAAGCATGAGAAATTAAAAATTAATTTTATTGCATACCTATTAAGATTATAATTTTAATATAGGCACTTACCTAGGGTAAGACCTCCAGTGAATGAACACTTAAGCAATTTACCAAGTTTGAAAAATCATTTCTCAGCATTCATTAATAATTTCAATAATTAATTGCAATTTAATCAATCCTCATTTAATAATTAAGAAAGTAATTTCTGCGATTTTTTATTACTTTCATAGTTTTTGAGTTATAACATAATTTATCAAAAACTACCCAAAAACCTAATGAATGAACACCCCAAAACCCAGTGAATGAACATAATTTCGATCTTTTTAATCTGCATTAAAAAGACATTTATAACACAAAACCCGTTTCCAGCTCTATTCTAGTAGGTATAGCGAAAGCGTTCATATCTTTTTATCCCCTTCATTTGATATTAAATATATAAGAATGTAAAAAATGATGGTTATTCACCAATAACACAGAAATCTGTTACATATTAATAAGAAAAAGAGAATAAGTATTTAAAACAAGAAACAATGTGCATATTTTGATGAAAAAAGGTCCGCAAATAATACTTAAAAAAAGAGACTTTTCATTCCGTTGTTCGTGGTTACATTGTTCATACATAGAATTAGTAGTAACCCAATGAATGAACAAGCCAAATTTTGTACTGTTCATACATAGGCATGAAAAATCTAGTAAATGGACTATAGAAATTTGGTTTGTTCCAATACTGGCTGAATAAATCAGAATCGTTTTCTATGCAGAATCAGAAAAAACAAACACAATACTATTTCGTTTAGATAAAAATTTAGAAAAAAAATTAAATCTAGACGACACCAGTGAATGAACACACCGTTCATTTACTGGTTTCAGAACATTTGATAAGCCAGTAATGGAACTCTAAAAATAAAGACTTAACCGCATAATACGCCAACAAAGTGTAGTGTAGTTATAGAAGGTTTAACTCTTAATCTATCCAAATAACTAAACTTTGTACAGGTAAACATTAAATAAGCACTTCATATGTTGCTCCAAACGTACACTGTTCTTATCTGGGATCTAATTTTTCCATACAAAACTTCAAAACCAGAAACACGTAAACTTCAAACGCCAGTCACATTCAAAATGGTTGAAAATAAATTTATCACGGGTTGCCATTGCATAGGAAATAAAGTTGTTTATAAGGAAAAAAAATACGACAAGTGGTAAACATTGCTATATTTATTATTTTAGACAAAAAACGTGAATTTGTTCATTCACTGGGGGGTGCTCATTCACTGAAGGGAGGGAGAGGCTCTTTTTAACAGTTTTTTGTAGAGCGGATCCGCTTTCCGGCGTACGGCAGATTATGTCTTTCAGCTTCCTAAATGTCTCTCTGATAGAGAAATTGCGCTAGTTTTCGTCCAGCTCTAGTTTTGTTCCACTTGGCGAAATTTGAATATAAACCTATGTTGCTGCAAATCTTAATGTCTAAACAACATATCTATCTACATAAAAATTAAATATATTATTTGCTAATCCGTCAAGTAGACGGAAACTAGCGCAATAACCCTACAAACTTTATTCTATACAATTTTATTAGATCAAGGTAGGAAACCTTTTACATTGTGGATTATTGCATAAAACAAAATGGTGCATTTATTATGGAAAACAAGGACATTAAAATACAGTCACATTACTAAAAAACTCCTACGAAAAAAACATTTAATTTAGGCACTTAAGTATTTAATATTATCGGTATGCACTTCTGAAGATTTTCTAAAAACAATCACTATTTAGAATATGGCGCAAGCAGGGATAATGTTTTGTGAAGTTTTCAATGCTTTTACATAACCTTTAATAGGACAATAAAATATGAAATCATTTGAAAGGGCCTACGAGTATTTTGCGGCTATTAAAATAAACGCCTATTAGCCTGAGCCGTGTTGTTATAATATTAATAACGGTGTGGGAGTAAGACAATGGAACTGACAGGCTATATAGATAATTAGATATGACTTGATTCCCAAAGGTTGGTGGATGATAGAATTGATAGTGCTCAACGGCTGGCTTTGGAGGTCAATACTGTCATGAAAATTTAACGTATTGCTGTAACTGGAATTAGTAATTTTGTTTCACTCGCTCCTGCATTTCTAATAGATAAACCAAACGTGACTCATTGATATTGATTAAATTGGAATTAGATATTGTAGTCTATTGGCGTCTCGAGCGCTTACGTCATAGTGACGTCACTGACAGTTAGAAGTCAGTCGATGACAGACTGCGAGCAGAGCAGTCGTGTCACGTGCTGTTTGGGTTGGCGAGCCGTTGGAAATACATTACATCGTATGATATGATTTACTGTGGTAAATATAGAACATTACAGATATGCAAACCGAATTCAGGCCTCGCTTCGTGTCAGATTATTGAGTTATATGCGTCCCTAATGTACCACATTTCATTTTCGTTTAAGTTTGATGGAGGTACGTACAGCAGCTGCTAAAGTAGAATAAAATATACTCACTTTATTGTCCTGTTTGAATATTAAGATTCATTTATTCTATTTCAATTCCAATTTGAAGTGCTCGTCGAGGTTGACAACAAAAACTTAAAGAAGAACCTCACTTTAGCATTGGGGTCTAATAAGTAGCTAATTGAAAACATTACCTAAAAGAAATATGTTTAATGTACCCAGATAAATCAATGCATTAATAAAAGTAGCAATGAATTCAATTTGTCTGTCTGGCGATTGACTTTTCCCCTTATTGTGTGTAATGTATCACATGCATATTTAAATAATACCTTAGAGTCTACTAAGACCCTCGTAAACCCTAAAATTTCTCTTGGGTCCGGTAGTTTGCCTTGTTGATCAATGGGAAGATTATGTATTACGCCTATAGATTAATTTATCTGTGTTATGCAAACGTGGTTTGCATTACGAGTGTAACATTGTATTGTATTGTAGTTCGGGCGATTTTCCGCAACTCGACGACTGGCGCCTATTTTGCGTGACATGGGGGTGGGCTAGTCCTGCCAGCCCAGCTCCTCGAGGAAACCTATCAAACCTTTGATGTTGAGTAGGACCTCGGGGAGGTCTCTCGGGGATCCGAGATGTTTTGCCCTGTATGGGGCCACTCCGCTGCACTCCAGCACCACGTGAGAGGCTGTTTCTTCTGTCTCCATGCATCCTCTGCATAGGGGACAGTCTGTGACACCTGTTATAAAAAGATGTTTGTTAAATAGTCCATGACCTGTTATGACACTGGTTACCATGCTCAGTCGGGTCTTTCCTAATTGAAGGAGCACCCTTGTGAGCTTTCCGTTGATGCCAGGCATGGCTTGTTTGGCCTGTCTGCATCCAGTCTGGTTTAGCCAATGTTCTGTGTGTAGTTTCCCTGTACGTGCTAGCAGCATTGAGCGTACCTTGCTAAACGGTATCGGGAGGATCGGTTCTGGGCCAATCGCTCCCGCACTCGATCCTTGCCTGGCAAGCTCGTCCGCAGCATAGTTGTAGTGTAGTGTGTAGTGTAACATTAATATAACAGTAATATCTTACTGTTGTTGCAAGCATTACTAATTATTTGTATTTTGTAGCAATCACTATTTACAACTTCTTTATTTGTTGGATACCAGGCAGAACGAGAACACAAAAAATAGTGTTATTATAAGATAAATAAGAAAAGAAAGTAGAATAATTACCTACACATATACATTATATAAGATTATAATCATGCATTTTCAATTCGAATCAAATATAATCACCACTCGAGTTATCCGGGGGTGCTTTAATGGATTCACTTGAACCACGACCCACTATTCAAAGCTTCTCCTGCAGCTCGCCTGGCTAAATCCTTTCTTCCAAACTTCCACCCATCTCGGGTTTTGTTAAAAGTTGTTTCACTTTTTTACGAGTTGAGCTAAGTTTTTAACTTTGACTGGTAGTTAGATAATTCTTTCACTTTCATATTTTATAGCTAGGGTGGCATTCCCTGGATTTGACAAATCAAAAGGTAATGTTTGTTTTGTCATCAGCTAGGAAGTAGATTTCATTTGATTAGTTGCAAGCCTATATTTGATTAATATCATTGTAAATTATAATTAACATTACGCATCTCAAATTCATGTCTAGTGCTCAATGTGTGGAACTATTATCATTACGTTATTGCTGTCATGACAACAAAGAAAGAATTAGATCTCAATCATGATCTTGACTTGAATTAAGTCCTAAAGTCCGATAAAATTATGTTTGTTAGAATTAACAGACGTACTTACTCGTATTCTAATTTTAATTATAGGATAATGAATTCGATCTGGATTAAATATGGATCGGATCTGTCAGTACCAAAAGTGAAGTTTTTGGTTGAAGAAATGTTATTAGTTTTTGACACTGACAGATCTGATCCATATATTATCTAATCTAAATCGAATACGGACTTCCGGTTCGAACACCATCTTGATAGTAGCCTCGTGATTAGTTCCTTTGTTTTTTGCTCATTAATATTATTTAAAGTGTATATCGATAGCTTTATTATACAGTAATCTAATTTGGTAGTGTGCAGTGAATGGAGAATTAATCTCAAAGCGTGTTTAACCACCATATGGGAGTCAACGGCCGGTAGTCCACGTGCTTCTCGTAAAATCCAGCTATCGGTTTTACGAGACAACAACAATCACTACCGAACAACGTCGTGCTCTAAGAGCATTTGGTGTTTCTACCTCTAACCGTGTCTGGCTCGAGCCCTAGAGGCCCATAATTTTATTTACCGTACACTGACTGAAGAAAATCAAGAAATATTAATTCGATCCCACGTGGATCCCACTTTGACATTGGCGAAATCATCGACAGCATCGATAAAGCCATACTACTTAAAGATTGAATTGAAATCGAACAGTATAATTAATACTAAAATACGCCAGTGAAGCAATATTATAGTAAAAAGATCGGGTGCCCATTTCTGACTCAGAAACGTCACTTTTCATAGCTGACAGATCAAAGTCGTAACAGTTTCAGTTAAAGAAATTAAATTCTGAATTGGGCTTCTAGTGTACATTATACAACAATTTGAAGTGCTCCATTTCAGGTTGCGTGACCATAAATAGTAAAGGAATACAGTGCAAGTCTTGAGAGTTGAGGCCAATGACTTTGGAATCGATTATATGTTCGGGGTGCACTGGAGGAACCAATTTCAAATTACGTTTATTGAATACAAGTTTTATTTCCAAAATCATATTCAAATTATGAATGAGCTTTAAATTTCAATAACCTTACAATGTTTGTCTTTTTATATTTAAAAAAATGTAAATGAGTATTTTTGCAAGGAGGCCAATTCAATTACAGACAATTTAATTAATAATTAAATTACACAACTAATTAGTTGCGCCCAACACTGGTTAATACATATTTCCAATGTTTATGTTCCAACGAAATCACATTCAAATACAGGAGGAAATTTAAATTCACTAAATTTATCAAGTAAGCCTATACGTTTTCAGTATATCACAACGTACTAATGTTTAGGCAGTCCATAGATACTGTTGCCAAGCTTCTACAATAGCAGTAAATTGGCTGTCGGTAAAATAAAATTGGGACAACAAAGTTCGGTGCATCGCGACGTCTCCGCCAGGCGACCGTAACGGCGTCTTTAGCTATATCAGCGAATAAACTGTACCTGTACTGTACTGTACCTCAGTGGTTTCGTGGTAATAGAAAATTTATTACAGACCCTTCTTGAAATTATGTTGATTTTGGGTGGGAGAGATACATAATCACTGTTATTTTATAACAAGGAGTACTTGTAAATAATTCGTCACTTCCGTACCAAATTATATACCTACAAATTGCCCGCAAAGTACTGATAATAAAAAAAAACCGACCAAGTGCGAGTCTAACTCGCGCACCGAGGGAACTCCGTACTTTTTAGTATTTGTTGTTATAGCGGCAACAGAAATACATCATTTGTGAAAATTTCAACTGTCTAGCTATCACGGTTCATAAGTGGTTCATGAGATACAGCCTAGTGACAGACGGACAGCGGAGTCTTAGTATTAGGGTCCCGTTTTTACCCTTTGGGTACGGAACCCTAAAAACTATCATATTTCCTTCCCCGGGACTTAAAATATCTTTAGGTATAGGTACTAAATTTTATACATAATTGGGGCAATTTTCTATGAAAAGGGACCTTATTGTCGATGGCGCGTCGATGGCACAGCGTCGCGCGTCATTGTATTTATACCTATCGGAGCGGAGAAAGCATATCAAATGTTTCGTTCTTAGGGCAGCCAAACCTCTAAAAAAATGCTCATCCTACTTGAATAATGCCTCGCAAGTTTGGAACCCCCATTACACAATCCACAAAAACGCGATTGAAGCCGTTCAATAACGATTCCTGAGATCTCTTCATTATAGAATGGCCCATGCTCCATTGTCATACGACAAGCTCTGCGCCTCGAACGGTACAAACTCAAAACTCTGAATAGCAGACGTAACGCCCAGGACGCTATTGCCTTGTTCAACATATGTAGGGGTCATTATAACTATCCAGAACTGCTAGAATGTATTGGTTTCCGTGCTCCTACGAACTACATCCCTGTTCGCGTTGCCTGCTGCATCGAACAACGCTGCACAAGCAGAACAAGAAAAATAAAATAAAATGAATAATAACCCAGTACGTTGTCAAACGTCTCCCCGTACAACCAATCTACTTCCATTTCCATGAGACGGCGTCTACCAGTCTATTTTTTTTCTACAGCATGTTTTCAATTTGTCGCTCCCGATTTAGCAAGTGCGATGTACTGTGCCGCCTCGCCCGAAGCACACGTCCACTCGTCCATTGATAAATTATTATTCAAATGCACGAAGCTGAAAATGGTTTGCGCGTAGGTATTTTAAATGCCTTGTGAATTATGTTGGTATATGGGCATTAATAATAGAATCGAATCAGCAATATATCCCCGAAGTCAAGGCCGGCATGGCAGGGATAAGTATGTTTGACGTGATCCTATTGTCCGGGCCCAAACTCGCACTGAAACTATTACGGCCCAAATGAATTTCCGTATGGAGGTAAACGTGAATAATATAATTTCCACGTCTACGAATATCAACGTCTCTTAGAAAAATATGATCATATAAGGAGATTTTTCCCCTTCTGGCTCAGGGAACCGCCTTAACATTGCAAGACTTAAGGGGCCCACTGACCATCAGTCCGCCGGACGATAGCGGCCTGTCAGTTAGAACAAAAATTTGACAGTTCCGAACAACTGACAGGTCGATGTCGTCCGGCGGACTGATAGTCAGTGGGCCCCTTTAGGCCTGGTATCTTGAGGCACAACACCTATCAATAAATGTGTCATTTTCAACCAAAAGGGTACTTATTGTCGCTTGTTAGTAAGGCGCTATTTCCATATAGCTTCAATTAGAAATCAACCTTATCAACAAGCGACAATGTGGTACCTTTTGGTTGAAAACGTCACAAATAGAGGCACATCTGACCATTTCACCTTACATTCCTCACAAAGGTGTTATAACGAGTATAGGCCCATGATCTTGTTTAAATGTTTACGCTACAAAATTACAATACCATAAGAATAATAAAGATTTAGGGAACAATACCCTCTATATTGCAAATGTTTGTAAGCTTCCATGATAGCCGGGATATATATTATGATCCCTCGCAGTGCATTAAGTAGATTTATTACCACTATAATAGCAAAGGTGAACGGGACAATGTTCTAGTGACATAATTTAGGTATAACTTTTGCTACGAGAGCAGTACATTTTGTATTTATTAAAAACAAATTATAACGTCGCTGAGATTTTTTTGAACGTACAATTGGAATAAATATTATCCTAACTCAAAGGTTCTTAAGTCGGTTAGTTTGATACAAGTTCGGTTGGACGCGTCGGTCACGTTTTAGTCACGTGATCGTAGTGCGTTCCAAAACGCATTGACTATGAACATGATACAATAGATTTGTGTGAAAGAGCCCCACCCGCCCTTGCGAGTGCTGTATCAGTTTCTATTCGATATTGTCGGTGCGGAAATAACCAGGAAAACGTTTCTTATGTACAACGTCTTTTTCCGTAGATAAGAAGCATTTTGCTGCTCGGTCTATTGAGATAAGGTCATTTAGATATCACATATTGATTGGCACAGTTAGAGTGAAAGATTCCAAAATTGAACCGAGAGCATTAGCGAGTGGTTCGAAAAGTGGAATGTTGAGTGTTGCGAGGGTTTCAAGACACGAGGTTTAAACAAACTTAATAATTAGGTGCTTAATATATTTTATACCTAAATTTTAATACAGCGCTCAAGCCTCAAATATAGAATTAATTCCCAACAAGTTATAATATTTGGGATTTTCATCAATAAGTTACAGGCATTTTACATGGAAACGCTTTGATTAAATATTTTTTACGATACAAATTAAAAATAGACCGGTTTACGCTAATAACAGTCCTCATAAAAATTGTAATATTCGACTGAACACATTTTAAACCACACTATCAAATTATTCAAACTAGAAGCCACATTCAAAACCTTAACTTGAAATTGACAATACTTGCAGTGCATTTTGCTCACTCCAATTTGCGTGCAAGATGCATTGAGTCTAATATCAGATCAATTGTTTATAGGGTATTAAACCTTATCGTCGGTAGTGTCGTTATGTCTTCTAATATTATTTTTGTAACTTTGTCTTCAATAAGTATAGGAGTATCCTCGGTTTCAAATCAGAGCACAATAAGAATATAATTTTGGGGTACCTACCTAATAATAAAAAACCGGCCAAGTGCGAGTCGGACTCGCGCACGAAGGGTGCGCCGTTTTTTGCGTAATGGTACGGATTACGCAAAAAACGGCAAAAAATCACGTTTGCTGTATGGGAGCCCCAGTTAAATATTTATTTTATTATGTTTTTAGTATTTGTTGTTATAGCGGCAACAGAAACACATCATCTGTGAAAATTTCAACTGTCTGGCTATCACGGTTGATGAAATACAGCCTGGTGACAGACGGACATACAGACAGACAGACAGCGGAGTCTTAGTAATAGGGTCCCGTTTTTACCCTTTGGGTACGGAACCCTAAAAATGAGAATTAATCACAAATAAAAATGAGATTCAGAGAATCTGTTCTAAGCGGTCACAATTTCTTTATTTGCCGCTAGAATGTTAATCTGATTGTCAGCGCGGCGACATAATATTTAATATTTCAACTAAATAACAATCCAAATCAACTACATATTAGCGCTTATGCAAGTAAACGCTATTGTTGGAGTCAATCAAAAGAACATTAGCTAATTTACATTAGATTAGGCAAGATTTTTATTACAATTTAACAAGCCAAAAATGTTTCAATGAAGAACCATTGAATCCATAGTTTGTAAGAGAGACTAAGTAATGAATACGCTAGCACACCAGGCGTCTCCTCCTTCTATTTGTGCTGAATTGTTTACACTTGGTCTAATTAAGAACGCTTGCGAACACACGGGTAGATCAACATCTCGCAAATGAGTTTGTTTAAGTATTCTTAAGCCTGTACGTACCTGTAATTTAATACACTTCTACAACACACCCTAAACTTATATTAGATTGAAGGCTTTAAAGCCCAGCCCGTGTAAGGGAACTATACAAATCATGTAGTTAATGACTGGGCTGATCGGGCAGCCGCCGACGGGCAATTTATCAAGGCGTGTATAGACAAGTCCAGTGACTCATCAAAACACGGGCGGTTTTGGCCCAATTTTGCTTAAATATTTATTACGTAAATAGTCATATTAGCTTTCCTCGAGACGCTCCTTTTTCCGTAATCGATATTCAATAACGTGACTCAAGTTATTTGGCATCGTAAAGCCGTGGAATTACAATAGCTGTGTATGTGCGGATTGCGAATGTAGTAGCCTGTTTTCGGCAAACCTTCTGCCGCTGGTATGATAAAAATTAGATAAGAATGCTTTCGGTATAGAAGCAAAAGTTACCAGGCACTACTTGTTACTAATCTCTATTTACTTGATACTAAGCAACAGTTATTAGCATAGCTTTTACATACATATTCCAAACATAAATGATCATTTATTGCAATACAAATTATAAACTTAATTTACAGTGGTGAAGGGTAGAATAAGTTTTCTGCCAACAAACTGCTATGCAGTTTGGCAGATAAGTAGCAACAATTACTGCACCTCTTTTTTAAATAAAAAATATATTGCAAAAAAAAAAACGAGCTGGGGCGATTTTTCTGATCAAAATGATTAAATGGAACATAAGTTTAGTAAGAACAAACAATAAGTAGTTAGTTATTTGTTTTACAAGGGGGCATAGTTGATGTTTAACCGCTCGTGCTAATATTTCAAGCGAAGCGAAAACTCCAAAATTGCACGAACATAGTCAGTTGAGCGTTGCGAGGGTTTCAAGGCACGAGGGTTAAAAACGAACTTTGCTCCCAAGCATTGTGTGAACTTTGCACACACAATTTTTCACCACACCGACGCAAGGAAAATACTAATAACTGTACAACATTACAAATCAAATTCAAATGAATATTATTACTTATTTATCATTAAAAAATATTCAGTAAATTAAATGATAAGAACGGAACCCTAAAAACTATCATATTTCCTTCCCCGGGACTTAAAATATCTTTAGGTATAGGTACTAAATTTTATACATAATTGGGGCAATTTTCTATGAAAAGGGACCTTATTGTCGATGGCGCGTCGATGGCACAGCGTCGCGCGTCATTGTATTTATACCTATCGGAGCGGAGAAAGCATATCAAATGTTTCGTTCTTAGGGCAGCCAAACCTCTAAAAAAATGCTCATCCTACTTGAATAATGCCTCGCAAGTTTGGAACCCCCATTACACAATCCACAAAAACGCGATTGAAGCCGTTCAATAACGATTCCTGAGATCTCTTCATTATAGAATGGCCCATGCTCCATTGTCATACGACAAGCTCTGCGCCTCGAACGGTACAAACTCAAAACTCTGAATAGCAGACGTAACGCCCAGGACGCTATTGCCTTGTTCAACATATGTAGGGGTCATTATAACTATCCAGAACTGCTAGAATGTATTGGTTTCCGTGCTCCTACGAACTACATCCCTGTTCGCGTTGCCTGCTGCATCGAACAACGCTGCACAAGCAGAACAAGAAAAATAAAATAAAATGAATAATAACCCAGTACGTTGTCAAACGTCTCCCCGTACAACCAATCTACTTCCATTTCCATGAGACGGCGTCTACCAGTCTATTTTTTTTCTACAGCATGTTTTCAATTTGTCGCTCCCGATTTAGCAAGTGCGATGTACTGTGCCGCCTCGCCCGAAGCACACGTCCACTCGTCCATTGATAAATTATTATTCAAATGCACGAAGCTGAAAATGGTTTGCGCGTAGGTATTTTAAATGCCTTGTGAATTATGTTGGTATATGGGCATTAATAATAGAATCGAATCAGCAATATATCCCCGAAGTCAAGGCCGGCATGGCAGGGATAAGTATGTTTGACGTGATCCTATTGTCCGGGCCCAAACTCGCACTGAAACTATTACGGCCCAAATGAATTTCCGTATGGAGGTAAACGTGAATAATATAATTTCCACGTCTACGAATATCAACGTCTCTTAGAAAAATATGATCATATAAGGAGATTTTTCCCCTTCTGGCTCAGGGAACCGCCTTAACATTGCAAGACTTAAGGGGCCCACTGACCATCAGTCCGCCGGACGATAGCGGCCTGTCAGTTAGAACAAAAATTTGACAGTTCCGAACAACTGACAGGTCGATGTCGTCCGGCGGACTGATAGTCAGTGGGCCCCTTTAGGCCTGGTATCTTGAGGCACAACACCTATCAATAAATGTGTCATTTTCAACCAAAAGGGTACTTATTGTCGCTTGTTAGTAAGGCGCTATTTCCATATAGCTTCAATTAGAAATCAACCTTATCAACAAGCGACAATGTGGTACCTTTTGGTTGAAAACGTCACAAATAGAGGCACATCTGACCATTTCACCTTACATTCCTCACAAAGGTGTTATAACGAGTATAGGCCCATGATCTTGTTTAAATGTTTACGCTACAAAATTACAATACCATAAGAATAATAAAGATTTAGGGAACAATACCCTCTATATTGCAAATGTTTGTAAGCTTCCATGATAGCCGGGATATATATTATGATCCCTCGCAGTGCATTAAGTAGATTTATTACCACTATAATAGCAAAGGTGAACGGGACAATGTTCTAGTGACATAATTTAGGTATAACTTTTGCTACGAGAGCAGTACATTTTGTATTTATTAAAAACAAATTATAACGTCGCTGAGATTTTTTTGAACGTACAATTGGAATAAATATTATCCTAACTCAAAGGTTCTTAAGTCGGTTAGTTTGATACAAGTTCGGTTGGACGCGTCGGTCACGTTTTAGTCACGTGATCGTAGTGCGTTCCAAAACGCATTGACTATGAACATGATACAATAGATTTGTGTGAAAGAGCCCCACCCGCCCTTGCGAGTGCTGTATCAGTTTCTATTCGATATTGTCGGTGCGGAAATAACCAGGAAAACGTTTCTTATGTACAACGTCTTTTTCCGTAGATAAGAAGCATTTTGCTGCTCGGTCTATTGAGATAAGGTCATTTAGATATCACATATTGATTGGCACAGTTAGAGTGAAAGATTCCAAAATTGAACCGAGAGCATTAGCGAGTGGTTCGAAAAGTGGAATGTTGAGTGTTGCGAGGGTTTCAAGACACGAGGTTTAAACAAACTTAATAATTAGGTGCTTAATATATTTTATACCTAAATTTTAATACAGCGCTCAAGCCTCAAATATAGAATTAATTCCCAACAAGTTATAATATTTGGGATTTTCATCAATAAGTTACAGGCATTTTACATGGAAACGCTTTGATTAAATATTTTTTACGATACAAATTAAAAATAGACCGGTTTACGCTAATAACAGTCCTCATAAAAATTGTAATATTCGACTGAACACATTTTAAACCACACTATCAAATTATTCAAACTAGAAGCCACATTCAAAACCTTAACTTGAAATTGACAATACTTGCAGTGCATTTTGCTCACTCCAATTTGCGTGCAAGATGCATTGAGTCTAATATCAGATCAATTGTTTATAGGGTATTAAACCTTATCGTCGGTAGTGTCGTTATGTCTTCTAATATTATTTTTGTAACTTTGTCTTCAATAAGTATAGGAGTATCCTCGGTTTCAAATCAGAGCACAATAAGAATATAATTTTGGGGTACCTACCTAATAATAAAAAACCGGCCAAGTGCGAGTCGGACTCGCGCACGAAGGGTGCGCCGTTTTTTGCGTAATGGTACGGATTACGCAAAAAACGGCAAAAAATCACGTTTGCTGTATGGGAGCCCCAGTTAAATATTTATTTTATTATGTTTTTAGTATTTGTTGTTATAGCGGCAACAGAAACACATCATCTGTGAAAATTTCAACTGTCTGGCTATCACGGTTGATGAAATACAGCCTGGTGACAGACGGACATACAGACAGACAGACAGCGGAGTCTTAGTAATAGGGTCCCGTTTTTACCCTTTGGGTACGGAACCCTAAAAATGAGAATTAATCACAAATAAAAATGAGATTCAGAGAATCTGTTCTAAGCGGTCACAATTTCTTTATTTGCCGCTAGAATGTTAATCTGATTGTCAGCGCGGCGACATAATATTTAATATTTCAACTAAATAACAATCCAAATCAACTACATATTAGCGCTTATGCAAGTAAACGCTATTGTTGGAGTCAATCAAAAGAACATTAGCTAATTTACATTAGATTAGGCAAGATTTTTATTACAATTTAACAAGCCAAAAATGTTTCAATGAAGAACCATTGAATCCATAGTTTGTAAGAGAGACTAAGTAATGAATACGCTAGCACACCAGGCGTCTCCTCCTTCTATTTGTGCTGAATTGTTTACACTTGGTCTAATTAAGAACGCTTGCGAACACACGGGTAGATCAACATCTCGCAAATGAGTTTGTTTAAGTATTCTTAAGCCTGTACGTACCTGTAATTTAATACACTTCTACAACACACCCTAAACTTATATTAGATTGAAGGCTTTAAAGCCCAGCCCGTGTAAGGGAACTATACAAATCATGTAGTTAATGACTGGGCTGATCGGGCAGCCGCCGACGGGCAATTTATCAAGGCGTGTATAGACAAGTCCAGTGACTCATCAAAACACGGGCGGTTTTGGCCCAATTTTGCTTAAATATTTATTACGTAAATAGTCATATTAGCTTTCCTCGAGACGCTCCTTTTTCCGTAATCGATATTCAATAACGTGACTCAAGTTATTTGGCATCGTAAAGCCGTGGAATTACAATAGCTGTGTATGTGCGGATTGCGAATGTAGTAGCCTGTTTTCGGCAAACCTTCTGCCGCTGGTATGATAAAAATTAGATAAGAATGCTTTCGGTATAGAAGCAAAAGTTACCAGGCACTACTTGTTACTAATCTCTATTTACTTGATACTAAGCAACAGTTATTAGCATAGCTTTTACATACATATTCCAAACATAAATGATCATTTATTGCAATACAAATTATAAACTTAATTTACAGTGGTGAAGGGTAGAATAAGTTTTCTGCCAACAAACTGCTATGCAGTTTGGCAGATAAGTAGCAACAATTACTGCACCTCTTTTTTAAATAAAAAATATATTGCAAAAAAAAAAACGAGCTGGGGCGATTTTTCTGATCAAAATGATTAAATGGAACATAAGTTTAGTAAGAACAAACAATAAGTAGTTAGTTATTTGTTTTACAAGGGGGCATAGTTGATGTTTAACCGCTCGTGCTAATATTTCAAGCGAAGCGAAAACTCCAAAATTGCACGAACATAGTCAGTTGAGCGTTGCGAGGGTTTCAAGGCACGAGGGTTAAAAACGAACTTTGCTCCCAAGCATTGTGTGAACTTTGCACACACAATTTTTCACCACACCGACGCAAGGAAAATACTAATAACTGTACAACATTACAAATCAAATTCAAATGAATATTATTACTTATTTATCATTAAAAAATATTCAGTAAATTAAATGATAAGAACAAGTTTGCATTAGGTAAAGTCATGATGATTCTAACGAGCTCAAAACTAAAGATACGGCCGTTTTTGCCGCAAAAAACGTATATTTCGACACTCTCAAGGAAATCTAAATTTATAGGGTACTTCCCGTTTACCTAGAACTATGGAATTTGGCAAGTAATATCATCAATTCGTCATGCACTACATACAAATACAGGGAAAAATCTCAAAACTCAAAATTTGTAAAAAATAAAAAACAAGCTAAATTTGTACGGAACCCTCGTTGGGCAAGTCGGACCCGCACTTGTTTTTGTTTTCAAAATCAATCTATCAAAAAAACAAAAAAAAACTATGATTGTATGATATTAAGCAAACGTGACCAAGGCTTCCAGTGCCCAGGGCTAGAATCGAACCAGCGTCCTCTGCTATCGGGGCAGGTGCCTGAGCTCCTCGGCCACCCGGGTCACGGCGCTACCTTTCGCTAGCCCAGAATCACCTGAGTTGTTTAGGAGGTCGAGCCATACCTTAGGGATGGTCAGGACTCAGGAGGCTTATGGCAATAAGCCGTCACTGCCGTGTCACGCGCAACTCCGTTAACTTAAGTTACGGATAACCAGTCTTAATTGTCTTTGAAACCGTTACATATAAATATATAGCATAAGCCGTATTAAATATTTATATAATAATATATTGTTTCTTAAGTTACCGGAGTTACGCACGACTGGCCGATGAATCATGTACAACAGTTTTGCAAATGCATAAAAAATAAGTCCGGTAACTCACTCTTTCTAACTTATTGGTAAAGTAATAAAATAACGCGCCACGTATGATCACGGGTATGTCATGTAACTTAACTTACATACCGACGTGTGACTAATATAGTATAGAAGAGTTGGTCATGCGGAACTCCTTTAACTCGAATAAAATGAAAACTATATAATCATGTAAAAAAAATTTGCCTCTATTCTATCACCAATGTTCCTACATCTATATAATAAAAAATAAAATGCGATGAACCGTCAACGACAACATTATCTCTGTTGTAATGTATTTTTTATGTGAAACGTGAGTGAAATGTCTTTAAAAACCCGTAGGGGTCGGATCGAAAACTAAGTAATTAAGCCCGACTCACGCTTGACTGCACATTTCTAGGTTTTCCTGTAATCTATAGGTAAAGATCTATTTTATGTATTTTTTTCATAATTGTAGACCCAGTAGTTTCGGAGATAAAGTGGGGGGATGGTAAAATAACTTCTGAATTGTTTATCCTAAAATTATAAAAGAAATATATTTGAGATTCTCACAATGAGCTCTTTCATTTGATATGCAACACGATATAGTTTGACAAACTTTATTTTTTAATTTTCTCATTTACCCTCCAAAAGTGGCCCTCCTGTTTAAAATTAATTTGTTTACGTTACGTGTCCATCTTTGGGTCACAAACTTACATATGTTTACCAAATTTCAACTCTCAATATATATTTTTTATAATTTTAAGATAAATAGTTTAGAAGTTATTCAAGAAAATAGGCAAAATAGGACCATCTCCCCCCCCCTTTATCTCCGAAACTATTGGGTCAAAAATTTCGAAGAAAATACACAAAATAGATCTTTACCTATAGATCACCGGAAAACCTATTAGAAATGTGCAGTCAAGCGTGAGTCGGACTTAATTACTTAGTTTTTGATCCGACCCCTACGGGTTTTTTAAAGACATTACACATAAAAAATACATTGTTTAATATTGTCTTCGGTTACCGCGATGGTTACTCATGAAATAAAACTATGAAAACGGATTATATCGCGTATATTGAATTTATAATACATCCCGACGTTTCGAACTCTTTACAGCGTTCGTGGTCAACGGGTGACTGAGGAAAAATTACAAAATGCAAAAATACCCAATTACTAAAATAATGAACAATCATAGACTACAAACTTTAAGGCTGGTTGTACACGCAAAATCGGTTCATAAGGCTAGTTATACACTATAATCATTTTTCAAGTAAAGATATATATATATACGCGATAAAAAAAAAAACGAAACGTCGAAACGAGAGTTCGAAACGTCGGGATGTATTATAAATTCAATATACGCGATATAATCCGTTTTCATAGTTTTATTTACATTGTTTAAATTGTGTAATGTACGGAACCCTTGGAACGCGAGTCCGACTCGCACTTGGCCGGTTTTTTTGCTGTTCTGTTTACTAGGTATATGATCGCTAAAGAATATATATTATGCAAAACGTTTGACATATCGCCAATCGTTTATTTTATTGCTACAAAAACACGAAAAACCTATCCAAATGAAGGGTTGAACGATAAATTATTTGGGTCGAGAACAAAAAGAACGAGCACCGAACCAATTTATTCGTTTTTGTAAACCGCGAGAAAGTCCTGTTTAGCGATACAATATTTTTCGCAGAGATGTATACAGGCTGAGGATCCAACCTTGCAAATCATTTTAATAGATAATTAACCGGAGAAAGGGGAATTTTCCGCCCCTTTCCAAAATTCACGAGACATGTGAAGCTATTATTTAATTTTGTTACTTCGTAATTTAGCGTTGGCAGCCTAGCTTTAAAAGCGTACGACTTTTAAAACGAAGGTCACGGATTTAAACCCCGACTCGTACTAATACAAAACGTTATTCGCGTTATCGCTAGGTACCGATCGTTTTTCGGTGAAAGAAAACATCGTGAGGAAACTGAACATCCAATAAGGCCTAAATACCCTTCTGGGTTAGACGTTCTAAAGGCAGTCAGGCTTTCCCAGCCTGGGCAATGACTTAGTCGTATTTTTCTTAGGTACTCAATGACGCTTTGAGCAACCCATTAGCAGTATAAAACTCACAATTGCCCTTTATTGTTGCAGATTCCTGACCCATAACGTTGAGCACGGCGTTTAAAGCTTCATAAGACAATGTTGAAAAAATGTTTAAAGATGCAGAATACGTTACTGTAAATGACGAAAATGATTACCCAGTAAGAGAACACGCAGAATGCAACCTGGGAGTTCCGGACTAACGTGATGCAACTTGTAATGCTAAACTTCTTAATCATGTTCGACATAGTGTTCATATTTTTTCTGTTTCTAATTGCGGTTACTTGTGTGATGAACTACATGCCTGGGAAGAGCAAGAGGCAGGAGGTGATTGAGGAGGAGGTGGACAATGACGTCATCCCGCCGCCCCCGCTGTTCGATGACGATTGCCTGCCGTCGACCAGCCGCGACACTTATGTCGTCATTCCACCACCGTTGGACCACGTGGCTAATGCTAAAGACGGGTGTCCTATACACGTGGTGTAGTATACCTAAGCACTGAATAATATGTAAGTGCCTAACTTTTTTATTTCTTTATTATGTACAGCAAGTTGCAAAATTGCATACCCACTTTATGGAAGAATTCCATTTATACAGTGGGTATGCAATTTTCAAGCTACCTAGCTACAAAACCTCTATAATTGCCGTATACCCCTACGGCAAAATTTTGGGGCGATACAATATCATACAATAACTACATAATACTGATTTAAACTTTCACGATTTTTACTCATTATTATTCATAGTGACGGGACTTAATCGTGGATTAACATCGAAGGTAAATTTAAAACTTATTTTACGCAATAAAGTCCTGTCGCTGTGAATAATAAGTACATAAGTAATATACTATTGTTACATCATAATAATATATAATGATTACTATACTTATAGAAGTACTAGTACACTACAAGTACCCCAATGCTAGACCCAATAAAAATATTAACTTCATACATCGTTATCGAAATATTGCCCAATTCTCATATTTGTAACATATTACATGGAGTAAACTTCTCATATCTTACGTATCTAATAGTTTTTCTTCATAACTATGTATGTATGTATACAAAAGGAGGCTAGGGCCGATATTAACAGGTTGTGTACGTATGATTTGATTTCTAGTTATAATAACTTATGTTTCGTCTTTTTCAGATCAACGTAGGAGTTTATTACAAAGAAGCCTTATGAGAATGTAGATGACAAAAACAAAATGTAGGCATTTTTTACCAAATCGTCATGTATAAGTAAAATTTCTTGTTACGTAAGACTAAAAGGTGGAATTTTTGGGACTCAAAAGAAAGGTATGTACTAACAAATGACTCGGTTGTTCAATAGGTTTGTCGAAGCGCTACCAAGATATTTACAGATACGCTCTTTTGCGTCAAGTGCGATATTTAAGTACTTACTTGTTATTTTGAGTCGATATAAGTAGATACATTTACCGAGTAAGGAACCGATTGTATAGTTTTAACACGTAACGCCTAATTGTTGAACAACTTTAAATTAGTTAGCAAACTGATCTCTATTATTTTAGCCTATGCAACTTATATCGTGCCCTCGAGTTGGGTATTATAGACAGTAGAAGCAAGTTTGTTAAAAATCACAGTTTTCTTTTGCTATCGTACCCAAGGTACTTTCAATGCAAAGTGTTCACAATTCATGTTTTTGCAAGTGCTTCTTTAAAATAAAGGTGACTGATTCATAGGTAACATAGATAAGGTTTATATATTATGTTAATAGTTAACTAAAATTGTATGCTATAACGATGTTAAGCCGGCATTTTGTAAAGGTTATAAATTATTAATATATTATACTATTTATTTTGATTGTGAAATAAAATTGTAGTACCTAGTAATTTTATGTGAAAGTTAAATTTAATGTAAAGTGAATCTAGTAAAACGCTAAGGACTCTGTTGCCGGCTCAAGGCCTAAAAGATTGATAACCTCACATTTCAGATTTAAGTTAGTTTCACCTCGTATAATTTATACGAAAATACTACTGGATAACAAAAAATAAATAAATTAAGGAGAAACATCCATCAATCTCTACACTGGAATAAATTCTCATTTTTATTCATGTAATAAAAAGTTGGAGGTGGCGGGACGACTTAGACACCTTCACTAATAACTGGCCGGAAAAAGCTGAACAATCGCGGAGAATCCAGGAGTCATGGAAATCAAGGGGAGAGGCCTTTGCCCAGCAGTGGGAGACTAGGTTTATTTTCAGCGCAATAAATGTCATGCATCAAAAGAGGTATACTGAACTAGTTTCTGTCCGCGCTTCGTCTGTGTGAAATGATGATGATTGATAAAAACGATCCTATGTCCTTCCCCTGACCTCAAACTATCTGCGTAAGTACCAAATTTCATCTAAATCGATTTAGCGATTTTTGCGTGAAGGGGTAACAGATAGACAGACATACAGACAGAGTTACTTTCGCATGTGTTTGTAATATAACATTTGAAATACTTAACTGGCTTCAAACACATAGTTGTCATAAATCTGTCTCTTTCAATATTTTCGGTAAAAAGGAAGGAAATACGATTTCATTTTAGCAGTGGATATATTTGCATTCATATTTTGTATATTCTAACCTAACCCTTACTAAGCTGATTTTGATGAATGAGATGTCAATAGACTACTTTTTACAGCTCGGATGAGATAGGCTACATTTTTATTTGATTTCTAAAGCCGTTAAGTCGGGAAAACTTTTTACTTGTAGGTGTACCTATACTCGTACCTATTGAACGTGCTGAAGGATTTTTCACATAATTATTATCACATCTGATTTCATACAACCTATAAAGTTTTCTGGATTCGACCTAGTTTCATAGATAATTCAATTTTTTTTTGTCATCATGACAGCGAAAAACGCCGTTTTGATAACAATTGCTCGATTCATAACTTGAAAAGATAACAAACTCATATATTATTTTTTGGTTCATTTTAGCCGGGAATGCATGGTTAAAATTCATTGGGTTCCTCTCGGATACCTTGTACTTATACTTATTTTTCGAACTATAATTTATTGTTGGGTATGTTCTGTTTTATAACGTTTCGTTTAAAATAAGTGAGTGATCTGTTATTAATATATTTAATATGTCTGTCTCATGCACGGAAGTTTTGTTATTAAAAAAGTTTCGTTTAAAGTTTTATTTTACGATCTTTTTTGAGAGTATATTCATTTGTGACAATAAGAACCCAATAGATTAATTAACAGGAAATAATCACGAAAGAAGCTAGTAATGTTTACAGATATCCCGCATTAGAACTGTCTGGTGTGTACTTACTATGCACCTATTTACTTATAAGCGATAGAAGTAAGATTATCATAATAAATAATAAAAACGACAATACATGTATTACGAAAAGTTTCTCATATCATTTGAATTAAGTAAAATAAAATAAAACTGCATACCAAACTTAGATCTTTAGTTCAATTATGTCTATTAGATTAATAGTTTCAAAATAAATTATATTATACAATTTATTTATGTGACTGCATAAAAACATGCGACGGAAAAAAATATATTAAATCACTTGACTCTTTTAAAGGCACATTGTGGTTACGTTTATTGTGTGAAAAAGACAGGAAAAAGCATCGTCCTTTTCTATCATTGCTTAATTAACCTAAAATGCATAGTGTAGGATGCAGCCTACACAATCCAAACATCAAATTTTATACCTAATTAGATAAAATGTATTTGTTCCTATATATTATTTCAATAGTAAAACTAATTCGTTTTCCGATTTTTTACTTAAATTTTCGCAAAAGTTATAAAAATTACATTCGTTTTAAGACGAAATGTCGGAAAATTTTAAAGAATCCAGAATTTGATAATTTTAAGTATGTGATTTTGGACAATTTTATTTCGGGTTGTGTAATTAATTTATATTTAAAAACTTTATCATAGGTGTATCACAAATAGTGTATCTTTCTGATGCTAGTAAGATTATTCATATATCTCTCTACTGAAATTTATATATTAACATAAATAAATAAATATATCAGCAAAAAATTACGTAACACATATATTAATTTCGGGCAAAAAGAAAAAAAAACATGTATTTAAGGGTTAAAAGAAACGAGAAGTTTATCTTGTATTTATCAGGTTAACCATAATACGCCTATTTAACATTGAAATAGCAAAATCACTAGCAAGATTTTATACATTTATGAATTTTATTTGATTTATAGTTAAATAAAAATGTATCCGTTAGAGTTAAGTTTCAATACTTAGGTCACAAGTAAATCAAGAATAAATTACACTATGTGATATATACACAATTTTTAAATTGTAGCTATGGAGGAGATATTGTTTTTAATTTGTTATTATACGAGTGTCCCGAAGACGCTTACTATTGATGTAATAATAAAGTGCACTACAGCAGTGTCGTCATATCAGAACTGCAGTTTTATTTAACCCAATGTACTCGTTAGGTCAAGGTCGTTAAGCTGTCTGAGAGCGATCTATTTCTGTAGGAGTTCAAAATCTAGGTTCGTTTCGAAATAAAGAAGTTTGGGTTCTACAGCGCACTTCAAGGTGCCTTCCACAAAAATAAGACTATCACATGGCCATTTCATAAGAGTACTTAATGGGTTCTATTCATTATATACATAGTTTATAGCGCGGAGGGGTGGGATAGTGACGCCAGTATGTTCTTCGCTTAATTCCTATAGTTTAAAATTTGCTCATTTTGTTTTGAGGCTAGATTTAGTTACACACATGTTATTTAATTAGCATGACAATTGAGTGAATATTTGGGTCGTCTTAATGTCGATATTTCTGATAAAGTTTAGTCGCCAAACAGTCAATTTAAATTTTAAGCAAGCAGTGAAGTACACGTTTCACTAAACATGTGGCCCATTAATGTAAGGTTGGTTGGTTGTTTGTTTGATGCTTAAGAGGAAAGGGGACGGCCGCTTCTTCATACAAACGTAGTCCCCATTTTCCTCTCTGGTAATTGACATTATGGAAATTAATATACATCATATTAAACATAGCTTTTTTTTAAATCACAACTGCCTCTGTCTACCAAAAAAATAGTAAGGGATTCGGAGATACTACCTACTATGCCTCACCTACGGTTGCTAAACTTGGACTTTTGATTAGGTACACAACCAGACAAAAAATCTAAACTACGCAGAGGCGAATAGAGAGAAGCCTACTAGGCATAAAATTAAAGGAGTGAGGAATGATCATATTAGAAGAAAAACAAAAATTACAGACGCCTTAACATTCTCACTCGAGAGAAAGTGGAAATGGGAAGGACACGTTGCCAGATATAGATACGACAGATGGACCATACGAACAGTAAAGCGGTCGGGGCCGCAGGGCTCTAGAGGCCAAAGCCGACCACGTGGCAGATGGTCAGACGAACTGGTAGCAACGGCGGGTCCAAAATAGCTAGAGACAGCCCATGATAGAGAGAAGTGGAATTCCTTGAGGGAGGCTTTTACCCGATAGGGGCTCACACATTTTTTCAGTTAAATTTTAAGTTAAATTCTTTTACTCTAATGGTTTATATTCATTTTGTTTTAAGTATCTGTGGAAGTAATAAAGTTTATTTATTTATTTATTTATTAAACATAGCTTAATACATTAGCATTGGCCGGAAACCAGAAGCGCAAGAAGAAACCCCTAAAAGACAAAAAAGGCCAACTGATTGTGACATCCGAGGGACAGCTAGAACGCTGGCGTGAACACTTTGAGGATATCTTCCGCGTCCCCAGCGACTCTAGCACTGACAGCACACCCGCAGACAGCTCGCTCTTGCTGAGACTAGATATCGACGTGTCTCCACCTACTGAACAAGAAGTAGCGAATGCCATCAAATCGCTCAAAAACGGCAAAGCCCCAGGAGTCGTCCTCATCACAGCCGCCGCCGTGAATGCCCTAACACCACTCTTGAATAGCATTTGGCTTGCTGAAGAGTTACCGGCCGACTGGAAAAAGGGACTTCTCATCACCGTGCCAAAAAAGGGAGACCTCAGCGATTATAGCAACTGGAGAGGCATTACTTTGCTTTCGATTCCATCTAAGGTGCTCTGCAAGATCATTTTGGATAGGTTGTCGAAGGCCGTTGAACCTCTCATACGCCTTGGCGTATGAGCTTGCTCTTGAGCAAGCTGGATTCCGACCCCACAGATCATGCACGGATCAGGTCAACACGCTGCGTATTTTAGAACAGGCTACTGAATGGCAGAGGGAAATGTACCTAACATTTGTAGACTTCGAAAAAGCCTTTGATACGCTAAGGTGGGCTTGTATCTGGAACCGGCTGCGTGAAATTGGTGTCCCCGAGAAAATCATCAACTTCATAAAGGCTATCTACAAGAGTTACTCTTGTAGAGTGACGCACAATGGCCTCGTCTCCAGATATTCTGGCGTCGTCTCGGATATTCCAGTGAATGCGGGGGTGCGACAAGGGTGTCTTCTCTCTCCTCTCCTCTTCCTTGTTGTTCTCGATGGCATCATGCATCATACCATTGACAATAAGCGCCGCGGCATAGAGTGGGGACTCTCCAACATCTTAGAAGATCTGGACTATGCCGATGACCTATGCCTGCTGAGCCACACACGCGCTGATATGCAAGCCAAGCTGGACGACCTTCGAAGTGAGGCAATGAAGACGGGACTCAAAGTCAACACCCGGAAGACCCAAGAGATGAGGTGCAGGGCGACAAGTACCGTGCCGCTCCTTATTGGCACAGAGGCTGTGGAGCAAGTCCACAAATTTACTTACCTCGGGAGCGTCGTGTCGGAAACGGGAGGGACCGAAGAGGACATCGCTTCGAGAATAGCCAAAGCAAGAGCAACCTTCGCACAGCTTCGCCCCGTATGGCAATCAAGTAAACTGACACGGAGAGTCAAGCTCAGAATATTCCGGTCAAGCGTAAAAACCGTATTGCTGTATGGGTGCGAGACGTGGAAGGTCACAAAAGACATCTCGCGCCAGCTACAAGTCTGTATTAACAGCGGCCTCCGCCGCATTCTCGGTATATACTGGCCCGAGAAAATATCCAATATCAACCTGTGGAGATGCTGCAATGAGACTCCGATCGACCAGCAGATCAAGCGCCGGAAATGGAGTTGGATTGGGCATACACTCCGAAGGGATCCTGAACACATACCGAGGCAAGCCCTAGACTGGAATCCCCAAGGAAAGAGGAAACGTTGCCGTCCAAAGCAGACCTGGCGCCGGACTATCATTGCAGAGGCGAAGACTATTGGGAAGACTTGGAGCGAAGTCAAGCACGAAGCTCAAGACCGACCGATCTAGATGGCGGCGCACTGTGGACGCCCTTGCCCCACCTAGGGGACATAGGACAATAAGTCAAGTAAGTCACTACATTAGCATAGCATAGATTTTTTGATTATTGTAAAAATTAGGAGCGAAAATCAGTTTTCATACAAATTTTTAAATGCTCCTCTTATAATAATGAAAAAATCCAAAGAAATCAAACGGTCGGGCATAGCTATGATAAAAATATATCAAATGGTGTAAAAATATTTTTTAATACAGTTGCTCAAAAAGTGCTACTTTTCGTGGGTGTTTAGTGTGCGGAAAGTTGGTTTTCGCAAACTAGTGCTTTTTACTTTTCCAATTTTTTTAAATTTATACTTGATCCAATTCATGACTACTTATTGATGAGTGTTTATATTAGTTTCCTTTAAACGTCGTAATCAACATAAAAACATTAATGTAAGAATACGAAAAATATGCAAATTTCATATTTTTTCATGTTTCCTCTTCATCATTATAAGTATTTAACACGTTTATTTTTTAATGTTGAAAAACCGTTCTTAATAAGTTGTCTGAATGGAACGGAACGCCTGTCAAAGAAGAGGCGTATTTTCTTACTGCAAGAATGTTTTAAGTTTCCAAAGGCAACATTCGATATTGTTTTTATAAATATACGATACACAAATCATCGTAAATAACGATATTTAGGTAATAATAGTACAATGTTTTAATATTTACAATTGTTTCTGTCTTATAGAACATACATTTGAAAGAAAAAACTTTCATTGAAGTGGGTTCAATAATAATAACAAAATCTATTCTAGTCGAATAAAAGCTTGGAAAACACTTCTTCATAATGTCAATGTCAATGATGTCACAGAATTAATAATATAAAAAGTTTCAAATTCCATTCCTTAATACTTGTTGCTTTTCTTATTTTTTCGCAAGTGTATTAAAAAACGTCGTTCGATACACGTGCGGATATGTCATTCTTCATTCGTGGCAAGATATCTTGGTACTCGTGAAGTAATGACATACTTTCCGCACTAGCATCGAAATGTACTATTCCATTATGTCAGTATCCAGGGAGGAAAATGAGGACTGCTTTTGACGGAGAATAGTACGATCTATTCTCCATTAAATCAAACCTTTCCTCTTAATATTCCAAGAACCACCTCCAGACAGATTTATACCAATCTAATCTATTCGATTCGCAAACACTTGTGCCTACACTACAGAGGGGCGAATAAAATATCTTACAAGCCACTTTAATTAATAGGCCAGCCAATAAAATGTCAAGATAATTTTAGGCTTCTCCGATAGCACCTGTGCCAAAAGTTTCACGGTAAATCGATAGCACAATGCAACGAGGGCCTTGATTTCGCAATTCTCGCCCGGTCTACTAAAGGAATAAGGACTGTTCAATTCAGTAAGCGGACTAAAAGAGAAACTAATTTTGTCGAATTCCTTCAACTTTAATAGTTTACTTTTTCAGAAAATACTTACTTTACCAGGATGCAGCGCATAGGTAAGTGCTTGCACATCGCTTAGTAAGACTTTTGACAAGCTGCCACCACATTTTCAAACCTTCCGATGTTTTATCTTGTAGCGTTAAGCAAGGGCTTACGAGTCGAGTACCTGGAATAAGTAATTCAGGTCGCCCTCGCACCACCTATTAACTGACCTCGCCTGGAAGGAGCTGGTGGAGGCCGTGCAGGACCGTGACCAATGAAAATCCCTTTTGATGTCCCTGATGAAGAATAACATGACACCACGACACGTCAAATTGATTTGACATCAGGGTAATACACCGAGCGTCTAATGAAAAAGAACTCAATTTGAATTCAAGTTCAAATAAATTCTAGTTGAGATAACTATAAGTAAGTTCAAATGCGGCTCCTGTAGAAATTCAACATCTTCATAACAACCAGAAACAAACGAACCCAACGATCTTATTGAAATATCACATCGTACAATAGGTACCTAGTATAAATAAAGTATTTCTTTTTGAATGTCCGTGTTCGACAACTTTTAAACTCCAGTTGAAAGTGGCTCGTCAAATTTCACGACCGATGAACGTATCAGGTCGTACAGAAACAAAGTAATTTTATACGGAAGTCGTATTTTATATGTCAGATCGAGGCGTCTTTCGGCGAAATCAATAAAATATATATATTTTTTAACCGACTTCAAGATTTCAAAGGAGGAGGTTCTCAATTCTGTTGTTTTTTTTTTTTTTTTTTAATGTTTGTTACTCCATAACTCCGTCATTTCTAGACCGATTTTGAAAATTCTTTTTTTGATTATAAGTATATACATACAGATTGGTCCCGTTTTTGTCAAAAAGCAGTTCTGATGATGGGATCCATGAGGAATCGAGGGAACTCCTCAAATATTAAAGGCATACATATAGTGATTTTAGTATTTTCATCAACAAATCAAGCACTTACATTTAAAAAGTGACATTTGATGAAGTGGAACTGCTGATGATGATCAGAACGGAACTCTTCAATGACGCATAGTTCACGTTTGGCGATTTGTCCTCTTCGTTATGTTTGTTAGGCAAGTTAGGTTTTCAAGAAACATCTTTGTCAAGTTCGAGTTCTGATGATGGGATCCATGAGGAATAGAGGGAACTCCTCAAATGTGAAAAGCATACATATAGTGATTTTTGTATTTTTATCAACAAATCCAGCATTTTCATTTTAAAAAGTGACATTTGATGAAGTGGAACTGCTGATGATGATCAGAATGGAACTCTTTAATGACGCATAGTTTACGTTTGGCGATTTGTCCTCTTCGATATGTTTGTTAAGCAACTTAAGTTTTTAAAACATATTTTTGTCAAGCTCGAGTTCTGATGATGAGACCCACGAGGAACCGAGGGAACTCCTCAAATGTGAAAGGCATACATATAGTGATTTTTGTATTTTCATCAACAAATCCAGCATTTACATTTAAAAAAGTGACATTTGATGAAGTGGAACTGCTGATGATGATCAGAATGGAACTCTTCAATGACACATAGTTCACGTTTGGCGATTTATTTTCTTCCTTATGGACCCAAACCTTAACTTGGACCCGGACCCGGGTCTGAACATGGCCCTTAACTCGGACCCGGACCCGGACCGAACTCTGACCCAACCTTGGACCCGGACATCCGGACACGGACCCGGACTCAGAAATGCTACTAGAAAAGTGGGTTAGGTGGGTGGATGGGTTTTGAACTGCGATTCTCACAAAACAGAACTGCTATCAGAAAAGTAGGTTAGGTTAGGTTAGAGCTGTGACCTTTACAGAAACGAAATGCTATCAGAAAAGTAGGTTAGGTTAGAATTGCGACCCTTACAAAAACGAAATGCTACTAGAAAAGTGGGTCGTTTTACCTCCTTTTCTACATAATTAGGCAAAAGATGCTGTCTTTTTCATTTCATTGTCTGGAATCTAAGAGTGCACCATCAACAATAAGTGAACTTTCAGCGGCATGCCCCATTGAAGTCGGTTTTTTTTTTCTTAAAAAATATTTCAAATACCATCATAATGCTGCCCGGAGCGGGGAGCATGCTTGTGAGTAAATAGAGATATCTAAAGAAATGTGGCAGGGGTTATTCATGAACCTTTCTGTACAATAATTAGGCGTACCTATTTAAAATCATTTATGTATTTAATTATATTATGTGCATTAGTTACCTACTTTTTAATGTATGTGTGTTACTCTAGTAATTATTTTGTATATGAAATGGCATATATATATATTTATTTTTTACGCGATTTGTTCAAATTTTCTTTAATTTTATATGTCGAGTTATCAACTTCTTTCCGCCATGTACGGATTTTTTCTATGTCATAACGTAAACACGAACATAACGTAACGAACGAACGTAACGTGAGTCATTCGTTAATAATATCCAAATACCTGCGTTTACCTATAACGTTTTACGTTCCCAACTCGACACGAGGTTTTAATTGAAACATTCAGTCCCCGAGGCGAACGTAATGAAAGTGATAAATCTGCAGAACAAACCTGACTTTTTTTTACAGTCCCGCCGAGTTAATATAAACAAGTGGAGTGTTCAGTACGTACATGATGGTCGTTCTTGTCTACGTGACAGCGTGATTAAACGGTGTCGGTCACTTTCTATCCCGCGGTGTTAAAAAGTGACAGTCATTTTATCACGTGGATAAAACCATCCATAATACGCCGGCAGTTCATGAATCGACGATAAACTGACGTGGATATAAAATGGTTATGGTATACTAGCAGATGGCGTCAATAATACCGAAGTGGCTGTTAAAGTTAGTATCGGCATAAGGGCAGAGATTGTAAATAGAAGGCATAAAAATGCGTCATACAACTCCTGTCACTTAAGTGTTGGGGAGGGTTATTTTTTCGTTTATTCAGAAAATATTATACTTACTTAGTAGCCAAAATCTAATCTAATCTATACCTTTAAACGAGCAATTCTTATATACATGTATATATATTTCGGGGATCTCGGAAACGGCTCTAACGATTTCGATCCAATTTGCTATATGGGGGTTTTCGGGGGCGAAAAATAGATCTAGCTAGGTCTTATTTCTGGGAAAACGCGCATTTCTGAGTTTTTATGTTTTCCGAGCAAAACTTGGTCTCCCAGATATTTTTAATATAATTGAGTATTTCGTAATCTGCTACGTGTAGTTAAAATTTAAAAAAAATAACGTATGGTAATAATCCATAAAATTTTCTCTTATTACATTATTAAAATGATGTAGAAAGCCGACACGCAATAGGCTAGATGACAAATTTTCATTAATGGTACTAATCGATCAGGTGTGTTTTTAAGGATCAAATAGCTAGCCATACACGCACGGATTTGCCCGTCGGATCTCCCTGAAAGATGTGTCTGGCGGACATATCCGTCGGTGTGATCTGGCAACTGGTGTGCCTCAAGGAGGTATCTTATCTCCACTTCTTTTTTCCACTTTTATCAATTTTATTACACCTGACCTTCGCTTTTCCTACCATCTGTATGCTGACGACTTGCAACTCTACGATCAGCGCTCCGTGACTGACCCTCCAACTTGCATTGGTAAACTTAACCTGGACCTTTTGCATATCCAGCGGTGGTCTGAGAGGTTTGGCCTCTTTGTAAATCCGTCAAAGTGCCAGGCTATCGTTTTAGGTAGTTCCAAACAGCTTGCAAAACTAGACTTGGACGCACTTGCACCTGTAAGCTTTAACGGCTCCCCAATAAGATTTAGTTCTGACTAAAGACTTGGGTGTTCTTTTTGACAATACCCTGAGTTGGAGAGCACAGGTTATATATATATTTATACCTCATACATATACAAAAAATCTCTCTAACCAATTATTAATAATAGCATGCATGGCCTGTAAATGAAATTGAAATGTAATTTAGTAATAAGCTAGATATAAGACAATTTGTGTGCCCTGACAGGGTGTCATGGAAGCTTCCTGTATAACTTCAATAACATCTCATGTACATGACTTTTACAAATAAACATCTTATCTTATCTTGTCTTATCTTATCAGGTTACTGAAATCAGCCGTAAGGTCATGGGCTCACTTCATCGATCGCATCAGGATCGCCTGATGAATAACTGCATTCGCTAAGGCAAAAAACCTCCGCAAATATGATCACGTTTCTTCCTTTCGCTCTCAGCTTGGCTGGCTTCCAATTCGACAACGTCGCAATATTCGCTTGTTTTCCACTCTCTTTTCTGTGCTTAACGATCCACACTCTCCTGAGTACCTCAAATCTTTATTTCAATACTACGGCATTTCTCGCGACCGCCAACTTCGCTCTTCTGGCAATATGTCTCTGTCCATCCCTCTTCACCGAACCGGTTCATGTCGTATTCGTTCACTGTGCAGGTGGCGCGCCTTTGGAACGGACTTCCTTTTAACATAAAAAATGCGCCAAATAAGTTCGCTTTCAAAAAATCCTTACGTGCTTTCTGTGCTAGCGGAATGAAAGTTTCTTAGTGTATTTTTATTAGTTTCATAATGAGTCTTGTCGTTATTTATATATATTATAATGAATGAATGAATGAATGAATGAATATGTATTTATTGCCACAACAGCGAATACAGAAAACACAATATCAAAAAGTTAATATTGTCTTCGGTTACCGCGATAGTTACTCATGAAATAAAACTATGAAAACGGATTATATCGCGTATATTGAATTTATAATACATCCCGACGTTTCGAACTCTTTACAGCGTTCGTGGTCAACGGGTGACTCACCCGACGGGGGTGACGGGGGTCACCCGTTAACCACGAACGCTGTAAAGAGTTCGAAACGTCGGGATGTATTATAAATTCAATATACGCGATATAATCCGTTTTCATAGTTTTATTTCATCAAAAAGTTACTTAACCTATAAACATTATATCTATAATCTATAATCTTAACTTATTATATATAGTATATATGTATATTATATTTGTATATATGTGATTATATGTCATATTTATTTTTATTTTTGCTGTTGTATTTGTAGCACCGCCCACAATCTCTCTGCTTAGCCTTAAGGTTGACTGGTAGAGAATGCCTTATGGCATTAAGTCCGCCTTTTGTACTGTAAGGTTTTTTTCTTTTGTGCAATAAAGATTAAATAAATAAATCCGTCAATGTGTGGCGAGAAATAGACACAGATTTGTCCGCCGGATGCCCGGCCGCTGCCCATCTGTGTCTATTTCTCTCCACGCATTGACGGATGTGTCCGCCAGACACATCTTTCAAGCAGATCCGACGGGCAAATCCGTGCGTGTATGGCTAGCTAATGTCTTTATTGTCTATCCATTGTATTAAACCCATACAAAAGTCAGCAATGACAGTCAAATTCCGACAGTCGTACCTCACTCGCGAAACGCTTCTAACAAAACGATTAGTGATCGTGACGTTTTTTGGTCACAGAGCCCATCATGAAGTATGGACAAAACAAGAAAATTGCGTTTTTGTCGGTGAAATATTGCGTAAGTATATAGTTGCTATACAATATTTTTTTTGGATAAAATGTAAGGAATCGAATTGTACCTATCCTTACTTTTTACCTTTTATGGAGTTTAAAAAAAACTTAAATTTTGAAACTTTCAAGTCCTGTATTTTTGAATTATTTCCATATATTATTGTAGTATCCACATTAATGTGATAAATTGCTCATTTGCTATCTATTTTACTAGATTTTGTTATAAAATTCAACATGTGTCATCATCCCTATTGTCGGTTTAAATACACTTTTATTTAATTTCCCTGCGTGTTGCCTCAAATCTTTTAACTTAATTTTTTGGAAAATAAATGAAAGAAGGAACAGGTATCTCTAAAAATAATTAAAATCAAAATTACAAACTAAATTAAAAACTAAAATTAAAAATCATTTCAGTTGAAATTTGGAGTACTTCCCTGATTCCGATGACACTGCAAGTATGCTATCATGGAGCTGATCATCTACATTATTTGATGTAGTCGGAAGGTAGCAAACGTAACTCCTTGATTGAAAAACACATAATTGTAGATAATGAGGCTAACATTAGAAAAGTCTTTATTAGCGCAAATTTGGTATTTTAGCAGAAATTAATTAACTCTTAGCAGTTAATATGGGCGCCTTTGTTCATAAATAATTACTTACTCTCACTCTAATAAACTGCGCTAAATTTTGTTGTTAAATAATTTTAAGAAAAAATATGGACATTAATTACCATTTTATTAGGACTTGTGTCTAAATTAACCAAGGTTCCAATTATGATTCCACTCATTAATGTGTACAAAAATAACTTTATTATGTAATCTAGGTATGTGCTACCAATTTCCCTGAAAACTGCTAACCATCAGAATATCAATTTATCCGCGTCACCATAAGTAAGAATATATATTATAACAATCGATTATTTCTCAACTAGTCATTTTATGTAATTTTTATAGCACTGCTATAGATATATCAGCAACTTAAAGGCACTTTGTGTATGATTTCGGTTAACGTTTATTTTTAATTCCCACTGGTAACACCTGCATTTAATCACTGGCACGCGACGATAATTCTTTTGTGCAAGATTTACATTTTAATCCTGAAAATTAGCGATTGTATAGGTACTTACAGTCCGTTAACTCGGAATGACCTGCGGATTTTAGAAAGATACATCGGGTATCGGCGATAACACGCGAAGGTGATACTGCTGTTCTGTTTTCTTATTAACTCACAAAAAGTTAAGGATACCTATTGTCTCAATGTAAAATAAGCCCTAATTTAATGACATTATGCTTAATATTCGGTTGATGACTATATTCCGATTTGACTTTTTGTCATAATCTAAATAAAATAGAATCAGAATTTGAAATTCGTAAACAAATTTGAAATTATATAGAGTTGATAATACCAGTCACATATTTCAATTTATATGGTAAAATTATACAATTGCAAAATTGTGATATAATTGTTGTGGTGCTATTAACTACTCTTATATAGTTTAAGGCTGAAAAGACGACTGCACTCTTTGGGTGTTGGATTGGAACTAAATCAGTAAGAGACTGTCATTTTCTATTACGCGATTACGTCCGATTTTACCCGAAAAACGAATGTCATTCTGAGAGTGGACGGACGGACTGTACCTACTTTAATTTTAAAGACTAGCCTTAGGGTGAACCGTTTTATCGTGCATTCAACTTTTTGGCACTAACGCTCGCACATAATAACAATAAACACAGGTCACTTTATATGTAAATGTTAATTGTTCTAAGATCCGAATAACCATGCTGTATAGGAAGGTATGCAACTAGATTCAGATAAGGTTTAACCAAAAATGTAGGTACGTACCTACTTAATGAATGTAAACTTTAAAAAGCCAAATGGAACGAAATGATACTCTCTACCAAGGCTCTTATATTGATTACGTTTTAAAATTTCGGCGCTTTCCGATTACTTACTTATTATGTGTGTTAATTAATTGCAAAAATTGCAAGGTTTGAACCATTGTCGTAAATAAATAAATAATAATAATAAAGTAATATTTTAATTACCATAAGTGCACTGCAATTCAACACATTTCGCAGTAAAAAAAAAGTGGTTGTCTACCGAACTCCTGCAATTCGACAAATTTCCCAGTAAAAAAAAAAGTGGTTGTCTACCGAGTGGTGGTTGTCTATCTGATTCCTACTAATGGAAGAACAGCGAATATCGTTGCTTGATATTTGGCACGATAAGCAATGATTAGGAGGCTTGTGGACTGTGGTACATAGCTATAATGTGCATTATTTAGTTAACTGTGGACGTTTCGTCGCTGCTGCTCTAACGACGACAGAACAGTTAACAGTAGCAGTCATTAAATTTGGGACGAAAATTCATACTAGATTTACAAATAAATAACCTATTTAGCCCTGTTTGTGTCTACCGCAGTCGCGAACTTCGGCGACTTATCGCCATAGATTAATCGTGGTTGCAGAAACTTGTCTCCAGGCAGTTTTAGAAACATCTCGACGTTGTGTTTCAGTTAGAAACATTTTGATAAACTGTTATGAAAGTACTGTTAGTACGTAACGGGATTATTTTGTGTGAATTATAAATGATTTGTTTGTTTTTCGAAAATTATGGGTAATAATTAAAAAAATTATGGGTAACGAAGTTTAAATGCGACCGTTTAGTATGTTGACATAATTAGTTATATGTACGTAGATGTAGGTATTTTATTAATTTTGTTTTAGCTACCTACATATAGATGAAAAAAAGAGATGATGATTAATGACGCATGTTGAATTTTATAGACAATCCATCCATAGTACCAAGGAAAAAACTAAATTAAAAATATATTTAAAAAATCAATATTTTTAACTTCCATTCCTAACATTGAATGAAAATAAATTGTACATCAACTATTTAATACATTACAAATGCAGCTAGACGAGACGATGTAGAATGTAGGCGTGACGTCAGATCTATGCATCATTTAATAAGAAGCGTATACGCGACACACGCGTCGAGTAGGAATGACATACTTTGGCTCTCAATTACTTTTGTATTGTTTTAGTGCGATTAACCTATCATAATATTTAAAGACATTTTATCGTCACAAAAAACAGGACCAATAATAGAGAACAAAAACTACACCTAGAATGAGAACCTCGTTTCAAGTAATTAATAAGAGTACAAATAGTTAGTCACACAATGCGTTAGTCGAGGAACGTAGGTCGCCTAGCGCAAGCATTTTTCTGCTGCGCAAGCAAACACCCGATTCAGCCACAACTTATTTATATTTTGGGTATATTAAAAAAGCAAACCCCTTTTGATAAAACGTAAAATTAAACGATCAGTTAACTAAAGCTTTTTAAAACCTAATCGAACAAGACTTAACGTTAATGAAAAATATTGGCGATTTATTGCCGGATCTGGCTCAGCGAAACTTTTCATCGTATTAATTCAGTAGCAATCCGGGAAAATTTAAACCTCAAGCGGTCAGGAAGCAATTACGCAGATTTGTAGTCCAACAGACGATAGCAAATAAAGTAGGTATGCCTGCATTTATGCCGATTACCTATGTGGGAAACACGTAAAAAAAGTTTTTAAAATAATCCCTCAACCCACGACTAATACTAAAGGTATTCAGAAAAAAATAAAAACCGGCCAAGTGCGAGTCGGACTCGCGTTCCAAGGGTTCCGTACATTACACAATTTAAACAATGTATTTTTTATGTGAAATGTCTTTAAAAAACCCGTAGGGGTCGGATCAAAAACTAAGTAATTAAGTCCGACTCACGGTTGACTGCACATTTCTAATAGGTTTTCCGGTGATCTATAGGTAAAGATCTATTTTGTGTATTTTTTTCAAAATTTTTGACCTAGTAGTTTCGGAGATAAAGGGGGGAATGGTAATTTTTTGCCTATTTTCTAGAATAACCTCTAAACTATTTATCTTAAAATTATATAAAAACATATTTGAGATTCTCACAATGAGCTCTTTCATTTGATATGTAACACGATATAGTTTGGCAAACTTTATTTTGTAATTTTCTCATTTACCCCCTAAAAGTGGCCCCCGTGTTTAAAATTAATATGTTTACGTTACATGTCTATCTTTGGGTCACAAACTTACATATGTGTTCCAAATTTCAACTTAATTGGTCCAGTAGTTTCTGAGAAAATAGGCTGTGACAGACGAACAGACAGACAGACAGACAGACACACGAGTGATCCTATAAGAGTTCCGTTTTTTCCTTTTGAAGTACGGAACCCTAAAAACCGAACAAATGCGAGTCGGACACCCACCGAGGGTTCCATATAATTAAATTTTATAGATGCGAAAGTCTGTCTGTCTGTCTGTCTGTGTGTTCCCTCTTCACGCTTAAACCGCTGAACCGATTTAGATGAAATTTGGCATAGTGATAGATTGAGTACCTGAGAAGGACATAGGATAGTTTATATCCCGAAAATCATCCCTTAAGAAAGTAAAAAGCGGGGTGGAATTGAGATAATTAACGAAGTGCCTGCTAATTTGTGTGCATAATATGCTCAAATTTAGATTGCTATGAGAATTTTTCCAGGCGCTAAATTTACTTTAGCTGCTGTTACTAAGTCCGCGCAGACGAAGTCGCGGGCAAAAGCTAGTTATGAATACATAAAAGGCAATTATTAGTTTTTATATTGAAAATAATCTCATAACCATTTTAAAACAGGCTTAAATTATAAACTGAATAGAACACGTAATCCGTAAAACATACGTCCAGCCTGATCACAACTTTAAACATATACTCGTATTAGGTAATCATTGCAAAGGCCCATCATGGATGTTTCACGAGACTTATAAATAATGTGTGACCCTTTTCTAAATATATTTAAGTATCTACCTAATTAAATTTTTCCAAATGTTCATGCAAAGCGATCATAAAATAAATAAACGCAAAAACGTTCCGTTTATTACACAAAACCGGGGTTTCCCTTTTGTCGAGCAAAACTCATTCGTTTCAAAGCATTGTTTGAAAAACAGACGGTCCGCTGCATTCCGTTTGCAGATTTCTGGCTTGAAGCAATTTGGCAACTCGCCCGACCATTCTTCCTCAAGTGAGAGCTAGTGTGTCTGACTGAACGACCACTGATTACCACCGGCCGCGACAGCAACAGTTGCGGTAATAGGGGGTATTACTGCAATGTCCTGCAGCCAGTGTAGCACTAGTTAGCACTTATCGTAAACCATACAGTAACTTATATAGGTACATACTATGCCTTAAACAGTTTATTGCAAAGTTTTGACATGGTTTTCGCAGATAATTTGTTACGACGAATAAAATATACCATTGATGCATCCCGGCGGTTTGTTTACAGAGGGCCTACCACAAAACGCAAAATTCGAAATTTCGTTATCTACCTCTCTATCGCTCGAAGATTATCGCTTAAAGAGTCATAGAAAGGCAGATAACGAACTTTCTATTTTCGTGTTTCGTGATAGGCCCTCTGTTTGTACTAGTGGTGGTCCTCTGGTTGTGTCAAAAGTCAAGTTCATTATTTAGTATCTTCGATGTATAAATAGTAGTTAAGGCATGTTTACTGAAGTCTTTGAAAACAATAAGTTAGCAAAAATTACTTAAGTAGAACTCCACTCAGGCGACTTTTCCGGCTTCGACCGTAATCTGTTAAACGAAACCGTTGTTGGTAATAATACTACCAATGGATTTTGTATTTCGGAAGCATAGCCATAGTATAGTAGTTATAGACATGAAGCCGAGCGACCAGGGGTAAGAGAAAGACATATTCATGTATTGACAGGTTAATGTATGGCAGCATAATCCTTTTTCTCTTTCACTCTTATAAATTTCGGTATTTCGCCATCGCCTCCTACCTATGCTGCCATAACCCGACCATGAAAAAAAACCCGGTCGGTGATAAGGACAAAGCATGGCACTATTTTCTCTTTCCTCTTATAGGAATCGCAATAAGGCTATCTTTCTCTATCAAAGAGTCAATCAATCAGAGAGATTAGAAATTTTATAACATCTAAAGTAGTTTTAACTTTTTTCTTCAAAGTTAAATCTGAGTAATTAATGCACTGAATTAGGTATAGTGTCGTTTACATATTATTGTACCGCAATATTAGATATTATAGATACCTACCTACCATAGCATATTTGAAAAAAAAAAATTACCACTACTTTTGAGGTTAGAAAAATTCTAATCTTTAAAAAAACGGGGTATATAAGTTATAGTAATTTAATACTTGGTTTTAGTGAACCAGTAACGAAGTCAGAATTAAATATATTTTGGGGAAAAAGAGAAAATGTTATCACACATTTTAACGCAATTAACTTCTTCGTTTTAGTTGTCGGAATTAATTAATCACATAAACTACAGTAACTTTTATCAAAAATTGGCTCGAAGAGCACAGTACAGGTTCCCAAGCAGCGGGCACATTAAATATATTTCGTCAAGTTGTTATTAATTACTTACGAATAATCTTTAGTGACTTACCTACTATATAGCTTGAATTTTATTCTCACAAAATTTATGTAAACAAAGGTGTGCCCGGTGACAAAAGGTTTTTGCAGCATTCAAGGTACTTAAACTTTCTATATTTTCCATATTTATTAGAAATCTTTTTATATTATTTACAACCTCCTATGAGACTATGTCAAAATCATTATAAAAATAACTTTAACCTAAGTGTATTTTTGCTAAAAACAGTAAAGGAATGTATTAATTTAAAGATAAAAATAATACCTAATATAAATTGATTAATTATGAACTGTGTGTACCTATTTATGTGACTCATAAATGTGTTTGATATTGGAATTGTATGCTATTATATAACTACACAAGTACACAATTGACTAGAAAACCCTTAAACTTAGGAAATCAAGTTCCTGCTACTAAATATTATTTTACTATTTCACGCCGGTGGGCGATGGTGTAAGTAGTCAAAAGAAATTCACCCTAAGTTTTTATAGGCAATTTTACCAGGCAAATTTATTATGGCTGCTATTTTTTTCCGCGTAACGCGAAACGACGTTGATAGCTGTCGCAAATTAAACGAGGTAAATATCTCCAGCCAAACAATGCTCGGGAATAATTTATATCAAATGGAAACCAGTAGGCAGATATATTATATAACCATTTATACAACCGTCCACTTACTTGTTAGTAATTAAAAGGCTGATATAACTGGCTTTATTCACTTTATCAAAAATAGATATATTGCGTTAGGTACCGTAAAAACCCGTTATAAGAGAAAACGCGTTTTCCCTAGTTAAAACTAGTTTTCCTTAACGCCCTGTTGAAAACGCGTTTTCATTAGTAAAAACTAGTTTTCCTTAACGCCCTGGTCAAAACGCGTTTTCACTAGTGAAAACTAGATTTCTGAAACGCCTTGGTTAAAACTAGTTTTAACTGGGATATTTCTATCAAAACTAGTTTTCGCAAAGTGATAACTAAATTTCACTATGACTTCTATTACAGTTTTTAATTTATATATAGTAGTGTGACTACTTAAAAAACACAAATCAAAATATTTAATAAAATAATTTGATTTCACTAATCATTCGAAATAAATTGTTCGTTAAAACTAGTTCTGACTAGGGAAAACGCGTTTTTACTAGATAAAACTAGTTTTACGGTGTTATGCTAGTGTCAAAAAATAGGTGCATTGACGAGAGAAGCGAGGAGAAGCTTGTTAGGTTGACCGTGACCATCATCGGCTGATTCTAATTATAAGATACGTCAAAAATGAGATCAAGATACGGTATGGATCGAGTGCCAAAAGTGACGTTTCTTCAAACAATAACGTGACAGTGACAGTTCCAATCCATATCGTATCCAGAATTCGTTTTTGACGTATTATAAAATTAGAATCAAGCCGAGTGAGCGAAGCGAGCGTGCCGTGGTAGCGGCCGGCGAACGCCACAACCGATTTTATGTATAATTTTTACGTTAAAATATAATAAAATCTACTTTTGTGTTATGTGTACTTATAGTTTAGTTAAAACGAGTTTTCACTGAAATACATTTTTGAACCATTCGTCAAAACCATTAGTTTTAATTAGGGAAAACGCGTTTCCACTAAAACGGACTTTTACGGTAACAGATATATTAAATTTAATAACATTTACTGTACATATGGTGCTACTTTCTCGCACTAGTGCGTAAAAGAGCACTTTTCGTGCATATGTCGAAAGTTTAAAGGGCCATATGTACTGTAAAACGTTGTACGATACACGTGCGAATAGGTAATTCGCAACTCGTGTCGATTTAAAACACTCCCTGCGGTCGTGTTTTAATTTATCGCCACTCGTTTCGAATTTCCTCTTTTCCGCACTTGTATCGTAAATAACTATTATGCACACCTCTCTACCCTCAGCTCTTACACCCATGTATGTGTTGGCTTCGGTTTTGCGCACGCCTCCGAAATGTAAGAAATACCATTGTTCCGTGATGGTTAAAAAAAAAACGAAAATATAAAAATAAATGTAAAATAGCAGTAAAATAACACTAGAAATGGCGGCATCGTACCGAAGACACTAGCAGCATTCCCTCGCTGGATTGTTAGCCTGATGGCTGATATGTTGAGCGAGGAATCGAGGCGATCAAGTCGCGGAAACCTGCATTTGCTTAGTAGGTACAATACAAAATTGGCTTGACATCAATAACAATACAAGTACCGCCTATAATAACAAGCTTAAAAGTAACTTACGGCGCGATTCGGGAAATGAATTAGAGATTCACTAGATATGAAATATAGTAAAGATATATAGCATTCCACAGCAAAAGGTACCTTATGGCAGCTGGCCATCCAATATTAATTGGAGTGGCGTTAATAATAGTGTAAGCGCCAACCGCCATAAGGTACCTTTACCCGTGGGAGGTCACATATCTTTACTATTTCATGTCTAGTGAATCTCTAATTCATTTCCCGAATCACGCCGACAGTCTGAGCTAACTTACAGTACTTATAAAATTATTTATTTTTCAACAGTAAATACACCAAAATATTACACAATTAATTGTATGTAGGTTCTAAATTAATTATCTTTTGTATTTCCTCCTACCGGTATTTTCCGATAGGTAAGTACCTACTTAATTACATATAGTCCGATAAGAAATTGTAGTAAATTATTGAGGGCGCCACTTCCTACGTAACTGTCACATTTTTGACGTAAAATGCTTAAACATGGCAACAATTTAGTATGGATTTTTTTTAGTTCCATTTTATATAATTTTTACTATTTTACGTCGCACTATACTCGTGACTCAGATAAAATTATATTAACAAAGAGCTTTCATTTCATCTAACTGATTGCTCATCTTGTTGTGGTTTAATTACTCTGAAATTTCTACAAGCAAAATACTTGGTAGACACTCCATTAATATATTTAGAACCGACTTAACCGAGAGACTTCTAACTCAGACAATAAATTCTATTTATAGCAACGAATCATATTTTTTTAAATAAAATGGTGAGTCGTGGAACACTCGGTTTATGCTCATGCTCATGCTTATGTTTTGTCTTGTCTTGTGTTGTATTGTGTTGTGTTGTCGAAAATTTGCATATATCGCACTAGTAGTAGTAGCTATGGCTTGTGACGGCAAAATCTTACATTTTTTTGGCCCTTATCCGCAAACCGTCCGATAAGGAACTTCGTTCCAAAATATGATATAGAACCTTTAGCACAATCGGATTAAGTCTCACCTCGAAATCCTTTTTCAAATTTGGTATGTATAGGTATGTTAATTAAAGGTCTCTTTTTCATGTCCACACTATTTGACATTTGGGGACCTCGAGGAATTGCAGCCATCTTGGAAAATGTGTACTCTAAATATACGTTCTCTATGAAAATATGGTGTAAGGCAACAACAAAACAGATTTTTGGTCTTAAATGGGGTTTAAACAATAGTGACAGTGATTAAATTTGACACCTACAATTTCAGGGATCCCTGTTTGCGTGTCATAAAATTGGAGTTTCGGGGACCACGGGGATCGCACGCCATCTTGAAAAGTATAAGTCTTTTTTGGTTTTTCTTTTTTTCCGAGAAAAAAGAAAAACCAAAAAGACATACTTTTCAAGATGGCGTAGTATAAGTCTTTTTTGGTTTTTCTTTTTTTCCGAGAAAAAAGAAAAACCAAAAAGACATACTTTTCAAGATGGCGTGCGATCCCCGTGGTCCCCGAAACTCCAATTTTATGACACGCAAACAGGGATCCCTGAAATTGTAGGTGTCAAATTTAATCACTGTCACTATTGTTTAAACCCCATTTAAGACCAAAAATCTGTTTTTGTAGTCACAAATTTAAGTTTTACACATTTTTTCTCCATTTATTTTAGTAAATTTGTATTAAATAGCACTCTGTACCAATTATGGATCTACTGATGTCTATTTTATTGAAATCCACTCAATAGTTTAGGCGCTAGAAGTAAAAATATCATTTACTATTCGGCGGCTATTCAAGGCGGCTGTATTAATTTTTCTTTAATAAAACAGGTGTAAACAGGTTGTGAAGGGCAAGAGGAATCTACCGATATTTCATTTTTAAAAATCCGTCCGGTATCCTGAGCTACAGGGTGTACTGATTTTCAGTATTTAAACCCATAACCCTATTTTCTGTTTAAGTCGCAGTCGAGTAAAATGTTGATATTGGAGTAGAACGTGTACAAATGTATAGACAAAAGTGGAATTCATATTCCTCCAAGTTTCATATTAAGAGAATATCCCCTGAAAGGGTATAAGCGCTAAATCTGGATTCAGCTATTATTTTCTATAACAAGATGTATTTTTTCCGCCAAGTTATCTAGGACTTTTTTGTGTAGCATTTAATAATCTTTAATGTTGCCTTACACCATATTTTCATCGAAAACGTATATTTAGAGTAAAACGCAAATTTCTCCAGGATGGTACACATTTTTCAAGATGGCTGCGATTCCTCGAGGTCCCCAAATGTCAAATAGTGTGGACATGAAAAAGAGACCTTTAATTAACATACATACCAAATTTCATATCTTTGGAAGGATTTCGAGGGCAGACTTAATGCGATTGTGCTACTTTGGCAAGTGACACCAATGAAACACGATATCACAAAAAAAAACATGAGACAATGTCGCTCTCAATGTCGCCTTCGGGTGACACGTGTCATCCTTTTCATCCAGATGCCTATACTAATTAAAATGCGTTCCTTTCGGAGAAGCAAGAAAATGTAAAAGAAATTTTGCTACGCCAAAAACAAGGGTCGCGTCTGTCTGTAATAAGGTGGGAATGTGCGCGCATCTTATATTCACCATTTATTTCATCGTATTACCCTTACGAGACTGAGATCCCGCATCCTTAAGAGGCCGGTAACGATTTTAGTCGCAAAAATGTAAAATTGTTAGATTTCGTCGGTGAAATTATACACTTTATGTTACCTAGTTACGAAGACGAAGTTATTTATCATTGTGTGCGTCGCATGACGTGTATAACGCTCTACTGTGTGCGTGTAAACTACGACCATAAACTTTGATCCTTGAATTGTATTTGCTTCTCTAATTTGTATTATACTACTAAAATTGAAATGGGAGATATGATGATATACATGATTCGTCTCAACAAGACCTTTGACACGAGGTGGTACTCAGGGTCTGATGATGAAGCCGGAAGGTGATGGAGGGTACTTATCAACCGTCTTACAAATCCACTTAGTGTTTAGACTCGTTTGAATCGTCTCAACAAGATCTTTGACACCAGGCAGTATTCAGGATCTGATGATGAAGCCAGAAGGTGGTCGAGGGTACTCATCAACCGTGTTAAATAACTATTTCATAATTAGGCTGGTTTGATTCATCTCAACAAAATGTTTGGCCCAAGGTGGTACTCAGTTTGACGAAGAAACCTCCTCATTAAACCTTGAATTAATTCCAACAAAAACAAGGGGTAACAAAGTGAAATATCGATATAACTATAGAAAAACGATATTATTGTTAAAAATTATATTTATCGCCAAATACAGGACTCGTTGCCACCTTCTTCATTAAACACGGTGTTTTTTTTTACTTTGTAGTATGGCATAAGTACATTTAAGGAAGCTAAGTTTCTGTAAGAAAAAAACTAGTTTTTACTGGGATTTATTAACCTTTTCGACGCCGTGTCAAACACAAAAGCTGTCATTCAGACAATTCAGACGCCACGTCACCGAGATGTCAAAACTGAAATGGAACTTTTTATGCATATGCACGTAGGTCTATGTTGCTCTGTTGTCTATTAATAAAACAAATATTCCTCTTGGATCATTTTAATGAAGTCTGTCAAAAATACATTTGAACATACAGCAGTTATATAAAAAGTATGTACCTGATGGCCAGTTTCAACACTCCCCCTACATCAGGGCAGGCTTACTTATCATGCCCAACATGGTGCGTGCTCTAAGGAAGCTTTCCTTGGGCAAAGCTTTTGTCAACGTATCCGCTACTTGCTCTTTGGATGGCACGTAGAGGACATCTACCTTCTTTTCGTGGTGCAGTTCTTGCACGAACTTATACCGTGTGTCTATATGCTTAGTCTTGAAATGAAACACAGGGTTTTTGACTAGCTTGATTGCACTTTGGTTGTCCACGAACAAAGTAGGTATAACGTCGAATCCTCGCACTTCTTTGTACAGACGATTGAGCCATATTACCGTCTGGGCTGCTAGGCTGGCTGCAACAAATTCTGCCTCGGTCGTTGAAAGGCTCACACATCTTTGCGTTTTTGAAGACCACGACACTGCTCCCCCTGCGGCCAGACATACATAGCCAGAAGTCGACCTTCTTGTAGCCTTGTCTCCGGCGTAGTCCGCGTCGCTATATGCTACGAAAGAATTTCCTTCTGCTGACGAATACTTGTATAATATACCAAGGCATTGGGTTCCCTTCAAGTATCTCAAGACTCGTTTAGCGATCGCATAGTGGCACGTATCGGGTTTTTCAACGTGTTTTGTTAAAACATTTACAGCAAAGGAAATATCTGGTCTACTCACAACCGATAAATATAATAATTTTCCGACCAATTCTCTATAATGAAAATTATTGACACTCGTGTCACTGTCGAGTTTCGAATTTTCTGTCATCTGACTTTTGTCTATCGGAATGACAACAGAGTTTGCATCACACATGTTATAATGTTTTAAAATAGTTTTTATGTAGGCTTCTTGGTTAATAAATATTGACCCGTCATTTAGGCGATTTATTTCTAGACCAAGATAGCAGCCAACTTCGGAAGTTCATACTTGAAATTCTGCCGTCAGGGCACTCAGGAACTATTCCATACATGTCTTGTCTGGAGATAGGACTAATCCGTCATCCACGTAGATCATGACGATGAGTTGCCGATCTTGGCTTATAAACAAGCATGGACCTGAGTCACTTTGCTGAAGCTTATATTTCAACAAGAACGAACAAAACTTCTTGTTCCAGCATCGTGGTGCTTGTTTTAAGCCATATAGGCTTTTGAGAAGCTTGCAGACGCGGCCTGATCCGTCGTCGAACCCCACAGGTTGCTCCATATATATAACCTCGTCGATGTCGCCGTACAGAAAGGCAGTCTTGACATCGAATTGGGTCATGTGCATTTTTCTAAGAACTGCTTCGCTCAGCATAGTCCGAATCGTGTCCCAGCGAACAACAGGGCTAAAAGTTTAATGATAATCGATCCCGTGCTCTTGACTGAATCCTCTGATGACTAGTCGAGCTTTAAAACGTTCAATAGAACCATCAACATTCTTTTTGATTTTATAGACCCATTTGTTGCCGAGGGCCTCTCTATTTTGAGGTAAATCAACAAGAGTCCACGTGTTGTTTTCTTTAAGAGAATTAATTTCCTCCTTCATAGCATTACGCCATTCTTTATGGTTCTTTGAATCCATTGCTTGCTTGTAAGTCTGAGGTTCATCTTCTAAAAGACATATACAGCAGTTAGATCGCGAACATTGAAGTAATCGTCTCTCTTAGATTGTATCGATTTACTGGTTCTTCAATAGCGTCAGGAGGAGTTTCAACTTCACTAGTTTCGGGTATATTGGGTAGTTGTAGTTGAGCTTCATCTGGAAAAGCCTCACGATAAGAATCGTTTTCTCAATCTCTCTAATCTCAGTTGTTTCTTGATCTTCATGCTCGCCTATAACACATGGAAGCTTGCAGAAGTCTGAAGAAACTATTTCTGATCTAAATAGTACATTTCTTGAGATGATAACATCATTCTTTTCAGGTATCCAGATACGATAGCCATCTTTATCTCCGCAATAACCCACCAAATATCCTTTTATAGCCTTCTTATCGAGCTTCTTACGTTTCTGCTTAGGGATATGTACAAAACATTCTGTGCCGAAAATACGTAGATGGTCAATACAAGGTATCTTGTTATACCAGAGCTCATAAGGTGTCTTCCCTTTAATCTGTGTTGGTCCAGTCCTGTTAATTACGTAACTCGCAGTATTAATGGCTTCAGCCCACAGCTTTTTCGGTAGGTCTTTATTGTACAGCATGCTTCGTGCTGCCTCAACAAGAATCCTATTAATTTCTCTCTCTGCTCCGCCATTTTGTTCTGCCGTGTAAGGCATACTCATGCGGTGGTGTAAGCCAATGGCCTCGGTGATACGATGAACTTCGACATTGTTAAATTCTTTTCCACCATCTGTGAGTAATTCTTTAACAACATGACCAGCCGTTTTAATTTCAGCGAGAAATTTGGGTAGTACACTGGCTACTTCGGATTTTTGTTTTAGGAAGTATACTCTTCTAAACTTTGTGAAATCATCTTTAAACACAACGAAGTATCTTTTCCCGCCAAGTGATAGTTCTGACATAGGTATACAAACGTTAATTTGATCGCCGGGTTTGTTGCCACGATGTTGCCTTGTACCGAATGACAATCTAGTCATTTTTCCATAAACACAGCCATCACAGTCATCTTTCTCTGCTGAAAATTTTATACCGTTGCGTGTAAGAAATTCCTTTACATGTCTTTTGTTTTGGTGACAAAGCCTTTCGTGCCAAATTTGTAAGTTAGTTCCTTCTTTGACCACACATGCATTTGCAGTTCTTACTCTCATTAGAAGTTTATACAGATTACCATCTCTGATGCTGACAGCTTTTACTTGGCCGCTCTTGTCTTTGAAGACGCGTTTATATTTGTCGGCTTGCTCAATGTAGCCATGATCTAAGGCTGAACCAGCGGAGAATAGGTTTTGTCCTGCTTGCGGTACATACCACACGTTTTTGAAGACCAAGGAAGAAGGAGCACTCCCTCAATCATTACTTATGAACAGGATTTTGAATACCTTACCTTCAGCATACCTCGAGTTCAAAAATGCTTGGGAGTCAGTGCCTAAAGATAATAGAAATATCTCCACCCTCATGGAGCGTCTGCGTCTTCACGAGCAGCGCCTTGGAGATCTTGGTACTAATCCTTCTACATCTAGTAATATTAAATAATTACTGTGTAACTGTTATCCAGCAAAGAGGGTTTTACTTTTGGTTTTGTTTTGAATCAGCTTTACTCTGCTATGGGATTAAATTTAATCTTAGAGGTTATATATATACATACACATGTTACCGTAAATAACATCTATGACCGATTAATCGGTCTTTGGCGTTGAACCTGCGGTGCGTATATATCGGTGATTGGCGTCCAATAGGTTAATAAAACCTATTTTAGTGCCTTCTAAGTGCCTTGGTGAAAAGTAGTTTTGAATACTTAGATGATAGGATGTAAATAACACATTTTTTTCTGTTTTTCTAAAGTTTACATTATATAAAAACGTTTTACACAAAATCTTAAATAGAAAAAAAATGACCGCATAACAGTTTGGAATGCCATTTAAAATAACTTATTTACAACCATAGTGCAGCTCATAACAATTACAATTAGCCCCTAGTCGTAAAAATTTTTGTCGTGGAAGAGTTTCATTCTGGTATCTATCCCCAAATGCAATGGCTTGGTTTTTAGATAAAAATAATAATCATCATCAGCAGTTCCATTTCATCAAATGTCGCGTTTATAAACCGAAATGCTTGATTTGTTGATGATAATACAAAAATCACTATATTTAAGATTTGAGGAGGTCCCTCGATCCCTCATGGGTCCCATCATCAGAACTAGATTTGGGCAAAAATGGAACCGATTTGTATATATACTTTCAATCCAAAAAATAATTCTCAAAATCGGTCAAGAGTTCTGAGGTAATAAACATTACCTTGTTGGTTATTTACGGTAACATATGTATGTATATATATAACCTCTAAGATTAAATTTAATCCCATAGCAGAGTAAAGCTGATTCAAAACAAAACCAAAAGTAAAACCATCTTTGCTGGATAACAGTTACACAGTAATTATTTAATATTACTGGCGATCCAGCACCTTAGGTACCCTTTGCACCGTAACTCTTTGAACACCAATAACGCCTTAAGTCATCGTGGTTGGTCAAGCGCCTAAAATGAAAATAAAAATTGTGTTATGGTGTTACACTGACAATGAAATGTCCATGTTTAGATTTCTATAATTCACTCGCTTGCGCCTATCCCATGATCCAATCCGTGGGATTTTTTTGCTGCAAATCTTATATGAAAATTAAATCAATCCATGAAGAAGACAAATCTCAGAAGTTATATTCATGAATTCCAATAACCATCATTATCTCTGACCTATATGATGTTCAAAAAATTTTTTTAAATAATACGTACGGTACAGGAATGAAAACTGATCCAAAAAGGTATTCTTAGGAATTGTATTACTCGTATTCTCGGTTTAAATTGAGCCAAAACTTCAATAACTGATCAGGTTTTGTTTTCTATGCTACCTATTCAACACAAATTCAACAGTAGCAAAATGCAAAATGGAATCTAGTAACGATGGTAACATAACATACTAATGTTTAATAGTTTTCGCAAGTTATCGACCCTCCGAGCTCCGGTTTATTTACTCGGCCCTTTTCCGGGCTCGCAATAATAACGTATCATCATTAAGCCCATAATAGCCAAACGCCCAAAATTGTTCGGCAATTTATCACGTTAACGGGCATTTGTCGAAATGTCATTATTCATTTCAGTTCTTGAAAGCATCCAAAAACGGTGTAATGCGACGATGAGTGTTTGAGGAACTTAATGGTTAAATATTGCATTGAGCCAAATAAAACCTATTATGCCATGGATGGACCCCTGAATGAATTTGCCAGAATAACCTCCAACTGCGGAAAAAGGCGAGAAATTGTACGGCAAGCATAATCTGTGCGTGATATTAGCAGTTGATCACGACACTGCAAAGAGTATAACACCAGAGAAGAAGAAGCATCATCCAAACATTGGGCATACCTAATGGTGGAATCACATCTATCAGCACCGAGCCGCATTTTATGTACCTATGAGAAATCGGTCGTTAATGTCAAGTTGCGTTCGCATGCTTTCAGCTTTCCGATGCACACGCATCTTCATACTAACGAGCGATTTCTCAGATATAAAATGCGGCTCGATGCTGATAGATGTGATTCCAGCCTAATTCGAGTAAGATGTTAGTTTTATGCTAAATAGCAAACGTAATAAATTGATGATAAGAAGCGCGGTGTTGTACTTTTGATTAATTTTCTTCGCTCTGCATATAATTCATTTAACGGCGTCCTAGCCTAATCGCTAGTGACCCTGCCTACGAAGCAGCAGGTCCCGGGTTCAAATACTGGTAAGGACATTTATCTGTGTGTCGCGACTCGACTAATTGTATAATGTCATATATTATGTACTTGTATATGTACCTATATATAGAGACCGTGTATATTATATGGGAAGTCATCGACAAAATTATTTATTAGTCGGGAGCCACCTGGATTTTTGGTGCGGTGTGGATAAAAGGGTGGGGGGTGATTTGGCCCATACAATCATAAATTTATGAAAGCACCTGATTAGGTTTCTGCATTAAGTTTGGTGTAATTTAAAAATAAATAAAGTAAAAGTCCTTAAGTCAAAATTTTGCATCAAAAATTCGATTGGCTTCCCTTCCTCAATCAATCTGGGAGTCAAAAAGAGCAATTCTGCAAAAGGAAATTCCGTCATCATCATTTGCCGTATAAGTAAGTGTACACCACGGACTACCTGTCATGTCACTACTTAATACATTCTTGGTTACTTAATGTGAAAAGCAAGACGACAGCATTCAACATACACTAGGTTCGTTATAATACCACAGATGCAACGCAACGGCCATGCATTGAATAATTCACCTCCACTAAGTGGGGTTACCCACCTGAACCAACTCCGGGATCAACTTAAGTGTTATAATCAATTCACTTTGCAGAGTATAAATGTGGTTTTGTTTTTTAAACGAGCTAACGGTAAGATTACCTACATACTTACAAATACTTGCAACAAAATTAATTCCAACCATCTTATAAAGAGTTCGGGTAAACTTGCCTAAATCATATTCAAAATATTATTATGCTACACAAAATATTGGCTCAATTTATCCTAAATCTGATTTTCTCAAAGGTTATGAAATCGTATAAAATAAAAAGGACTATAAAAATAGTTACTATGTATGTGATTTACCAATTGAATTTTCTTCCTTATGTAAGTACATTAAATTTCCACTTGGGGGGTTTATTTTTAATTGATAAATTCAATTGTTTTGCAGTGCTTATGGAATCAAATAATGGGAAAAGGCTGAAAAAAAAACTGATTAAGAGGAGGTGGATTCATTGTGACATTTGTGACGGCACAGAACCGCCTCATAACCTAATCAGTAGACTAGGAATCCGATTCTGATTATCATTTCTTGTTTGAAGCTGTTACGGATTAGATCTGTCAGTTGACCACCGTGATATTTTTGATCCATTAATCTCTTTTGGCGGATCAAATCCATAACAGTTTCAGAACTGAAAATTAACATCAGAATCGGGCTCTAGTAATCTTGCCTAAGATGCTGTAGGTTCTCGTTTCTAGTCGCGCATTTATCAAAAATCTTTTCATTTCTCATGCTCTGAAAGAGGGTCATTATTGTTCTAAAAAGTGTGCAGAAAGTGAAACGTTTTACTTTCAAAGTACGATTTTTTTTTTTACGGTAAGCAATTACGAGTACAAGAGTATGCCCAGTATACAAAGGGAAGGGAGAAAAAACAGACGTAAATAGCTACAGGCCGATCACCATTTCCAAAATTGTGGAGTCCATTTTGTCATCAGCATTGATGACATACCTGGAATATAATGATCTGCTTACTCCAAACCAATACGCTTACAGCTAAACATGTCAACTACCGCTGCAGCTCACAAAATGTTCGATCTCATTATAACAGGTTTAGACATGCGACACAAAATGGCCGGTATTATGTGTGACTTGTCTAAAGCATTTGACGTAATAAGTCACACAATGCTCCTGGATAAGCTGAAGTGTTATGGCGTAACGGAAGAGGCGCATCGCTTAGTCGCTTCATTTTTGTCGGACCGAAAACAACAGGTTAAACTGTCCTCAAATGGCAAGCGATTCCAGTCTGACATTGGCCACATCAAACTAGGCATTCCCCAAGGATCAGCCCTTGGAAATACTCTGTTCCTAGCCTATGTCAATGATCTCCCATCTGCCATCACCACCGGGCTGTCAGTACTATTTGCAGATGACACTACGGTCATAATCAGCGCGCAAACGTACGAGCAGCTTGGTAAAAACATCAACGTGTCATGTACGCAGTTAAAACGGTGGTTTACTGCAAATGGGTTGCTTCTTAACGTCAGCAAGTCTAACGTTATGTTATTCTCAGGACGGATGACTACTGTGAGCCCATGTGTAGTAAATTGCCCTATGCCAATGTGCAGTGAAACGAAGTTCCTTGGCTTTATGGTGGATTCGAATTTAAACTGGAAGTGCCATGTTGACCGGCTATGCAATAGATTGAGTAGTGCAGTCTTTGCGTTGCGGAAGTTGAAACCCCTTATTTCGTACGTTTCATTAAAATCGGTTTACTATGTTCACTTCCACTCACTAATGACGTATGGTGTACTCATCTGGGGGAACTCTACGGATGCCAATCGAGTATTTATAATGCAAAAACAGGCAATGCGAACGCTAGCGGGTGTGAAGCCTAGACATTCATGCAGAGACCTTTTTGTGACGCACAAAATAATGACACATTACTCATTATATTTATTTGAAGTTATTATGTATGTTAGAAATAACTTATCTTTGGTTAAACGCGTCGAGGTATCTGGCATAAACATTAGATACAGGTCGATTACGAACAGTTCCACGTCGCATGGCACGTGCAGCAAAGAACCCGCGTGTCATCGGTCCGACTTATTATGAGCGATTACCTGCAGAAATAAGGACGGAACCATCCGATACAACATTTAAGCGTCGATTGAGAAACTTTTTACTGGACAACCCATTATATTCAATAAGTGAATTTTTTAACATAACTTTATAATTTATAATCGCATACCATTTTTGACATTTTCCTTGTTTATCATTGTTACTATTTGACGATCCTTCTCAAGAGAAATTTTTCATATAATGTATTATTAACGAAATTAACATTGGATTATTTTGCTATTATTTAAATTTATTTCTGACGATCACAATGTAGATTCTTATAAATTGACATTAATGTAATTTGTACTGTAATCATATGTTGTGAAATAAATATATCTAATCTAATCTAATGTAATCTAATTGAAATAAATGGTTAATTGAAAGTACCCTCAAAAAATGCTATAAAAAATTATACTTAGTCATGTTAAAAAATATATATTAGGTATTTTACTTTCCTCGTATTTGAAATAAAAAAGTAGTGTTTAACTCGTGTAAAAGGCATAATTTCAGCCTCGGATTATTGGCTAAACTACCTCGGCAGAAACGAGTGCCTTTCACCAAGGGATGAAAGGCACTCACAATCTACTATTTAAAAAAATATTAGGGGACATCTTGTGGATATTTTCTATTTAGGCTTTATATATATATCCACCTCTATTATAATGTATCGTCGTCGACTACTCACAACCCGAGTCTTATTGAGATTACTGTAGGATGATGTCGATTTGTGTAAGATTGTCTCATAATACATATTATTTAATTACAATTTATTTGTGCATTAGATTTGTATTCGGTCTAAGGAAATACGATCATGTTTCCCTATTTCGTACTCAACTTAAATGGCTTCCCATCCGCCGTCGCAGGGATCTGCATATTCTTTCGCTTCTTTTTAATGTTTTTTTATTCCTTCTTCTCCTGTCTATCTCTCACAAAAATTCAAATTTATGGCAGATGGTAGTGGCCATCGCCTTCGATCGAGTGCAAATCTTGCACTGGCAACACCTCATCACAAATCTAGTGCGTATGGTAAATCTTTTGCGGTACTAGCGGTTCAGCTTTGGAATGAGTTGTCTCCCTCCTTAAGGAAATCGCGGTCCGTTGCATCGCTTAAGGGGCAGTTAAGGAAACTGTGGCTATCGGACCAGAATTAACTGTTTGTGTCTATGGATGTATATTTATTATATATAACGTAGGTATTATATATATTTGGTATACTGTTACTTCAAATTTTTACCTTATTTTATTTATTTTCGCCCTCTTTTATAAATTTATTGACTTTCCTCTAGTCTATTGTACGCAGTGCTATATCTGTCTACCGTTCTTCATCAATTCTCATCTACTCAAAGGTTAACTGGAAGAAATCCCTTAAAGGGATAAGTTCGCCTTTGTACTGCCTATTTCTGTGCCATATTTGTGTTCTATGTCTTTGTACAATAAAGAGTTTATACATACATACATATTTAATTAGGTACGAGATTATGAGTTCTCATTCATAGTTTAAAAAAAACGTTGAATTTTTTATAAAGAATGGCTCCTTACCTTAGTTAGTTTATCCAGTAGCAGTAGTTACTTAAGTTTCTTTGCTTACAGAACATAACAAGCACATATTATTATACATATTTTAAAAAACTCCCAGCCCAAATTCAGCATTTGATGAAACATGCTTTTTAACAATTTGGGTGTTTTGGGACATTTGGCCAGTTTAAGAAGGAAAAAATTGCGATTTAGTTATTTTGGTGCAGTTGTTTTGATATTTAGATCAAATAAGAACAATAGCATGTTTAGGTTTAATGAAACAAAAGCCTTAAAATGTAATCTAGAATCTTATAACATAGAACTAAAATTTTGTCCCCAAAAAAAGAACAACATCGATTCCATATGTTTCAAGATCGTATCAGAAAGGGTAAAGTAAAAAAAAATCATCAAGAAGGGAGCCTAACAGCACCGTATTGATTTTCTGATTGGGCACTCCAGGGGACCCAATTTGTAAGAAACACGACCCTTAGAAAATAGAAAGGCGCCCTTGAACGCTGCCGTTCTTTGTTAGGTACTGTATAGTAAGTATATAAGTACAATTACAAAGTGTAGATTTAATTTCAGTTTAAACGTGCTATATTTTAAAATCGCTTAAGGTAAAATAAGGCAGTATATACCGTAGTTTTACTGACTTATCAATAATATCGAAATAGTTTTAGGTATCTTCATGTTACTATAATAATCATCAGATTAAGAGTAGCTACTCTGTAGTACTACAACTAATCAATTCAGCTGAATTGATTAGTTATAGTACTACACTACTTACTTCGTATAATATTAAATATCAAAAATTATCCCACATGCGCATTAACTTTTTAAACAAGTTTACACGTATTTACGAGCTCTTCAGATAATTTGATTCTACCTAGGAAAAGACATCTTGATGGTGTCTTGCAAATTCAATCAAATTAAATATTTTTCTCTCTATCTACGCTTAAATAATATTTTTTCATTTTAATTTAATTTAATTTAATTCATCATCATGTCAGCCGATAGACGTCCACCGCTGGACATAGGCCTCCCCCAAGGCTCGCCACTCCGACCGATCTGTGCCGCTCGCATCCACCCAATTCCCGCGACCTTCACCAGGTCGTCGCTCCATCTCGTTGGAGGCCTACCGGCAGTTCGTCTTCCGGTACGCGGACGCCATTCCAGAACCTCCCGGCCCCACCGGCCATCAGTTCTGCGAGCAATGTGCCCCGCCCACTGCCACTTAAGGTTTGCAATTCTGCGAGATATGTCGGTGACCCTAGTTCTACTGCGGATATCATCATTTCTGACTCTATCACGCAGAGAAACCCTGAGCATAGCTCTCTCCATTGCCCTTTGCGTAACCTTGAGCCTTCTTATGAGGCCCATCGTTAGCGCCCACGTCTCAGATCCATATGTCATCACTGGCAACACACACTGGTCAAAGACTTTTGACTTGAGACACTGCGGCAATTTGGACGAAAAGATACTGTGGAGCTTCCCGAACGCTGCCCAACCGAGTCGGATTCGACGAGTGACCTCTTTCTCGAAGTTGGACCTACCTAACTGGACTGTTTGTCCTAGGTATACATAATCGTCAACAACTTCGAGCGCAGAGCCTCCGATTAATACGGGAGTTGGCACAACATGGACGTTAGACATGATCTTCGTTTTGTCCATGTTCAGACCAACTCGTTCGGATACTCTGCTGAGATTAGCGAGCATCGCGCTGAGGTCCTCCATGGTCTCAGCCATGACTACGATATCATCGGCAAACCGAAGGTGAGTGATGTACTCGCCATTTACATTGATGCCTCGTCCTTTCCAGTTCAGAACCTTGAAGGCATCCTAAAATGCAGCGGTGAACAGCTTTGGGGAGATTACATCTCCTTGTCTGACTCCCCGCTGCAATGGAATAGGCTTTGAGCTCTGGCCCTGTAGTCGGACGGACATGGTGGCGTTTTCGTACAAACACTTCAGCACTTCGATATACCGGTAGTCAATTTGGCACCTTTGAAGAGACTGCAGCACAGCCCAAGTCTCGATCGAATCGAAGGCTTTCTCGTAGTCCACAAATGCAAGGCAAAGGGGGAGATTATGCTCCTCAGTCTTCTGTATAACCTGCCGCAACGCATGTATGTGGTCTACGGTCCTTTAAGGAAACCTGCTCTTTCGGGAGGCTGGAAGTCGTCAAACCTGCGTGCGAGACGGTTCGTGATGACTCTCGAAAACAGCTTGTAAACATGGCTCAGAAGTGAGATGGGTCTATAATTCTTCAGCAAGGTGTTATCACCTTTTTTGAAGAAGAGCACCACCACACTTCTGTTCCACGCTTGCGGCGTTTTTCCTTCGCGCATGACGGAACTAAACAGCGTCTGAAGGGCCTTAAGGACTGGTTTACCACCCGCCTTCAGGAGTTCGGCCGTAATTCCGTCATCACCTGGGGCTTTGCCATTCTTAAGCTGTTTGAGCGCCATACTAATCTCGTACAGGCTGACGTCCGGGATATCTTCGGTATAGTGTCGAGTTAGTCTGCTTAGTCTGGTGCTCGAGTTGTTGTTTATAACTGTCCATAGAACTTCTCGACTTCTCCCAAGAGCTCAGGTTTGGATGAAATGATCCTGCCGTCGTCGGTCTTCAGTTTTGTCAGTTGGCTTTGGCCAATGGACAGATCTCTGGCAAACACCTTCGAGCCTCTGTTGCGCTTGATAGCCTCTTCAATACTGTTAGTATTGAATCGGCGTATATCTCGCTTCAGAGACTTCGAGATCTGTCTGTTGAGCTGCCTATAACGACAAACGTCACCTGGCGACTGCAGAATCATCTCACGCCTCACCTCCGTGAGCTTGAGAGTGGAGTCCGAGAGTTTCTTGGTTCTTGTACGACGAGTCTTAAAGAACTTGGACCCGACCGTATGAACAGCTTCCACAAACCCGTCGTTGTAATCGTCCATGTCGCTAGGCATTCGAACCGGTTTTGTAGTTCGAGCTGAAAGCTCTCGGGGTTTTGGAGCTGGGCCGGTTCCGGGCGGAGCGTAGACTTTATCAGTCGAGATCTCTCCAGCCTAAATTGAATATTCAGTGTGCCTCTTACCATACGGTGATCGCTCCCGGTTTTGACCGAATTGATCACAGAAACATCACTGAATATTTGCTTCTTCTTCGACATGATAAAGTCGATCTCATTCTTTGTTGCACCGTCAGGGCTCACCCAGGTCCACTTCCTGTGCTCACGTTTCCTGAAGAAGGAATTCATTATATAGAGTCCTTCCTTCTCCATGAAACCAGCCAGTAGGTGGCCCCGGTGATTCCTACGCCCCACTCCAAATTGCCCCACTCTCAGCTCTTCACCGTCTCGTTTGCCCAGCTTAGCGTTGAAGTCGCCCATAACAACTGTGAAGTGAGTTTTGGAGCTATGCATGGCTCTGGAGATATCCTCATACATAGCCTCCACCTCATCGTCGGAGTGTGTCGAGGTCGGTGCGTAGACCTGTATGACCTTCAACGAATAGCGTTGGGTCATTCTGAGTACAAGGCACGCTACCCTGTTCGACACACTCTCGATCTTCACCACGTAGTTTACGAGGGACTTGTGGACGATAAACCCGACACTCCCCCCCGGGACTGTTGTTCGCCCTCCCGGAAATAGAGCAAGTTGCCGCATTTCAGAGTTATCATGTCCTCCCCCTCTCTACGGACTTCCGATAACCCTATGATTCCCCAACGTAACCTGCTTAATTTTTCCTCCAGTTCCAATAACTTTTCGTCGGTCCGCAGCGTACGGCAGTTGTATGTTGCCAGGGCCAAGGGTCGTCGGTTATGGTAGCCGGGCCTCTGCCGGTGATTCACTGTAGCACCCCCTGCCCCGCCATTACCCTGTGGCCGCTACCGGAGCCAGGAATGGCGGGGCTGCCGGGGACTAGGGGTCTGGGTTTTATTTGTCTGCATTTTTTTTTATCCCTTGGGGGGGATTGCCGTAGTCGCCACGCTCGGCAGGCGGGTTGGCGACCGCAGTTTGATGGAGGTAGTTCTCGGAGGACGCTGCTGCCCATCCACCGGATTTCCTTAAGTCGCCTCTTACGACACCCACGGAAAGAGAGGGGGGGGGGGGGGTGGTGCTATTCTTACCCGGCACCACACGGGCACCACGTAGTCATACGCAATGAAAATTTGGTAGGTATTACATAGATAACAGATATTGTATATATAACGTGTTTTAAATGTTAGAAAACAGTTACAAAATAATAAAATAAACTTTTACTTGATTTAGATTAGATTTAGATTTATTTATTTCAGGATAAAAATTACACTATAAATTTGCATATATGTCAAAATTATGCTTATCTTCTTATCATGATCGTCAAACATTACATACTAAAAAATACAAAATAAATTAAAATAATTTTCTCTCCCAATAAGGACCGTCATAATATAAGTATGTATAAACAAAAACATGTCAAAAATTTAGACTTTATTATTGAGTAAAATAAAGTTCAGTCTGGAAATAGGATCATCAAGTTAAAAATCAAGAGCAATAACATATAACTTGTCACACATTCCACATATAGATTTTAACCATTATCAAATGTTAAAAACTAAAACAAACATGTACACATAAAACTAAAGAAAAACACTAAAACTAACTAGAAAATACACATTATCTATCTTGTAGACGAGATTCATTAAAGAATGTTAATATTATGGAAATTCATCACTCATATTTTGCATTGTCTTCTTTTGTATCGATTATAATATTCAATTCAATTCAATACTTTATTCATAAAATACAATTTTACAGGTCAGGTACATGCTAAATACTTATTTTAAGTCTTATTAATTATATAGTTATTTACATAGTTTAAGAAGCAAGGCTGAGCCAGCGAACCAGTAATTTATTTTTATTTTTTATATATATTTTTTAATAACAATAAGTTTTACCCACTTAGTACAGTGCTAGGTCTCGTAAAAGGCATCGACTGTGTAGTATGCATCAGACGCCAATTTAGATTTGAGTGTTTTATAAAAACATAGGTCGCTAGTTATTTGTTTCAGTTCTAGCGGGATTTTGTTATAAACTTTAGGTCCTACCGTATGTAAACACTTGTAATAACAATAAAACTATCAAACCAATACCTACCTACCTGTGATATAAATCGTTAAAACTTTTTAATTACTTACGTCTAATATAACTGTAGCGTTTGGTAGGAAATAGCAAAGTTTTTACTTAAGTAACTCTGCAGGAACTAACTTTATAGGAACACTGTAAACACGCTTTGTTGCGTTCAGACCGAAACTGATCAAACTCTTTCTTTGCAGAAGTTTTTAATTTGCAACAGAATTTTTTAATTGAGTAAGGGTTTTAATAAAACCTATTTTCCTTCAACGGTACCTACACGTTCCTGGTACAATTTGTCTTAGTCTCTGTGACATAGAGCTATTGTTCTGCGGGCTTGTCCACCGCAATATTGACTTGTTTTTCCTTCCCCGGTTGTTATTAATAGGTTTTGAAAACGACTTTCTGCCTAAACCGGCTGGGACGCATCCATTCGTTACGTTTGGAATAGAAATGTTTACGTGCGAGTTAAATTTGCTTAAATATCCAAAATTTGTAACTTTCATTTGAAATTAGTAGTACAAGGACATATATTTAGCGTAGCAATTTACCGAATTATTTTGCACGTCATGAAACATACTAATTTCAGGATTTCTTGTACCAACATGTAGGCAAAACTAAAAAGATTACAGTCTATAAGCGTGAACAGGATAAAAGCCACTTTTCAGAATTTTATTATAATAACGGCTTTATTCGTGATTTAGCGGTTTGGAAAGGGACGTTTCATTCACAAATGATACGTGTCAGGACGGATTTTGAACCCTCGTCATAGCACAGTTGCACGTGTTTAGGAAGGGTGTATTGGAGCAACTAATCGATCCCAGTGGTTACGGTTAGGGAATGCAAATATTCGAAACTTTCAGATATTCGAATATTCGATTTTTTCTAACGAGAAAATCGAATATTCGAATAATATAAAAAATAAGAAAAGGAACGAGAAATCGGTTTATTCAAAAGCTATTTTCACATATTGCAATAACTAATGATATTTTGCAGAAATCATCATAATTGGCTAGATTTTATCATCTTACTATGAGATGCCCACATTTATAAAAACGAGTCGAAACCCAAAAGTTAGACGTACCTATTCAATATTTCTACATATTTTTTTTATTATAAATGCATCGTTGCGTGAATTAATTACTTTAATCCAATCCAAACAAGTAAGAAAAAAATATTTTTAGTACTATTTTCCGATTTAAATTTAATATTAACTACTAGTCGCTCATATGCCTATAAAAAGGCCTAACAGTCCATTGTATTTTGAATCTTTATTGACTTTATTTGTCTTGGCAAGTTTTGGTTCCTTATGATCGGCTATTATAATTTTGGAATATTGAAGGGAAAATGTTGGCTGACTGCCGGGTGGATTATTCGTCAGCTAAAGGTGCTTGGTTAGATTAGTTGGGCAGGTTGGGTATGATCAAATTTGCGAATAGCAAGGTTTAGATTTCGAATATTCGGTTAAGGTACGCTTCTGCGAATGCTGCTATGTCATCAGCGTATAACACGCGTACGAAATGTACTTATCTTGTTTCCGTTGAACTTGACTCCTCCCTGGTCCTTCTCTATTATGTAGGTAATGGAGTTTTCTATGAAGGCGTTAGAAATTAATGGCGTAAGTGGACACCCCTGTCTTACTCCTTGTTTGATCTTATTAATGCTTTCGTTTTCTTCCCCTATCTGAATTAAAGTTTCCTGATCTCTATATAGCTCGTATATTACTCTTTTATCTCTATAATCTACTCCTATTTCTTTTAGCGTTTTCATCATAAATTTCCACTACGCTGGGAGGAGCACAGGACGTTAAGTTTGATATCTCACGCTTCTAAAAGACTACTAACCATAATCCAAAACAGATTAAAAGCAAATATCGAAAGTCGATTAGGACCGATTAGAACAAGGTAAGCAGAGCTATCTTAGCACTGCGGATGATCATAATAGGCAGGCGTATGGATTTGGGTTGCCTTCATATTTCGAAAAGGCTTTCGATAAAGTAAACTGGAAACTTATGATCGAAAGGAATACAGTAAAAATATTATTTCCTTCGCATTGGGTACCTACCGTTCCTCATTCACTATAAATACCCGGTAAAACACGCAGAAACTGTAACTATTAGGGGATAAAATAGATTTTTTCGAGTAAGGTCGAATATGCGACATAATATTCGAATAATCGAATTGCAAGCCCTACTCTCGGTCAACTAAACGCGTATTCATTTTTTTTGTCATTTCTTTGTGGATAGCGTCATGTACGTTATCAAAATTTTGTTAAAGCTAAAACAATAAAGGCCAATAAATTAAGAATCATTATGCTGATATTTAAAGTAAAAAATGTGTCATTTGACATCAGTGCCGGAACTGAGATTACCGGTGTTATGGTATACGGATCTAATACTTTTTTTTGAGTTAAAACTACCTAAGTTTATTTTTATGGTTCTACCATTTCACGTAATTTTATTTTCAAAAAAATGCATAAATTTCAAAACACTAATTAAAACTGCTGTCTACTATAAACTGAAATTTTATCTAATTCAGAATGTCATTGTAGATAAATATTTATAAAACTGGAGCGAGGAAGTAGTAAATTAAATCAACACAGCTAGAATTCTTAAAACAAACAAAGCTAAAACTATGTTGAACTTTTTACCTATAATACAATGTGCTAATTCAATACGGGCGAATATTTAAACGATGGTTAGCATAGGACCTAAAAGTTTAATAAAATAAATTTTCCTTAGAAATACAATGAAAGTTTTAAACATACAAATAATGTAAAGCAACACACAACACTAAATATAAAAAGCTTTAAACTGATTCCAAAATGCATTTTCCTAAACAATAGTCAATATATCTGCCTCGGAAGTTTTTTTTATTTTTTTCTATATCGGCTTTTGTTTTCATAATAATCTACTTTATGTCCGAAAAAACAGGAAAATCTGTCGGTTTTTTTTTCACCATTTTGAATTTTCAAAAAAAAAATTACACTGATTTTCGAAAATGTATTACCCTACGTTGCTCCGCAAGCTCCTGCATCTTTTAATATCGCTGCTTTTCGCCTATCTTTATAACTTTTGGAAATATAGCCGAATTACACTGCCCCACGAAAACGATCTGATAAACATTTCAAGTCGGCGATCGCTGTCGACGCTGTCGTGGGCGGTCGTGTCATCTAAAATATTGAATTTATTTATATTAACATAAAAATTGTGTAACTGTGTCAAACCTACATCAGCACTTTTCGATAACTGTGAGTTTACGTTTTGCAATTCAAAATGGGGACAAAATTACGCACATATGGGAGACTAAAATAGAATCGCAATGATAAATCAAGTTGAGATTTTAAACATAGAATTGGCCCCCATGGCTAATAAGAGTAGGAGTAGTAGGTAAATTAAAAGTTAAGTCATGGTCCAATAGAGTTTAATAATTATCGTCAACATTACCGCCTGAAGCATTAGCAGCGAGCTGCAGCCGCATTTCCATGGCGATTATCACTTAGACAAAACGGTCCGCAAGTGCATCCACCATGTAGCGAGATAATGCCTAATATCACCGCTTACACCCGGCCGCGCAGCGCGCTTGCTTAATCTATGTTTCGTCCTTTCATTTCGTTTCAATAGATTTCAGCAACATTCGGGAATGATTTTTAGCATATTTTTTATTTAAAATGTAAAAACTACTTGTTTTAATGACTGACTGTGACATGGCTTTGGCTATGTGCAGTTGTTTTCTAATTTATAACACAGATAAGAGAGAAATGTCTAATAATAGTGTCTTATTCCTACACCAATCGAGTCCATAGCGTTTCAAGAATGATATCACAATACCTCTAAACTGACTTCCTACTATCTAACTATCACTATCCTGCTGCTGCTGCTGGCTTTCCTATCTGGCTGCCTGCCTATCACTAACATACAGACCAGTTGCGGTATCGATTCTTCATCATTAATAATAATTAAAAAAATAAAAATAATTAAAAAAATTAAAAAGAAAAAAATATTATAATAATAATAAGCCCGCAGGGCAGCTTGTGGCGAGCTGTTGGGGAGTGACGACCCAACGGATCCGAGTGCTCCAGAGAGTCGGTCGGGGTCTCCGTCTCCGGCGTGCCTTCGTCGGTCGGAGTGGACCCCAAGGGGACCCGCAGGACTCTCAGCTCTGGCTTGCCTTCATTGGCCGTCCAGAGGGGAGTCGTAAGAGCTATATGCTCCAGGGGTGGAAGTGAAAGATGCATAAGACGCGAGTTGGCACAGTGGCTGTTAACAGTCACTGGGTAGAAAGCGGCGCACACCTCTCGACACCCCTGAGCCGCTCACACCGGTGTTGCTCCTGGTTGTATTCACGACGGCAGTTTCAGGGGCCCATCTAGTCAGCGGCAAGTCACCACCTGTATCGATAACGTGTTTTAACATTGTTATGGCAGGTGTCCGGACTTCTTTACAATAGCCCAGTCTCATTGTCCACCCAAACTTCAATCCATAGACCGGTATACTGTTCACTTTTTCTACAATAGTCCCAATGCCTGCTGCGACCGGTTCATGGGTGTCTATTGTTGCGCCTGTGAACGGGTTCCAGCAGGCGTTCTACATGACATTAAAGCTCTCCAAATGGACTCTACGTGTTGGATCTATATCCCCACGCAAGCCTTTCAAAAGACCGGGATGCATAGGCCCGTGATATCCAAGGAGATAATAATAATATAATAATAAAAAACAAAATGAAAACCAAAAAATAAATAAAAACTGTAATAATTTAATTTCAATTCTTTTATAAAAAAGGGAACCGCCTTCAAAAAACCAACCCACTGAAAAGCACAAAATAATTTTTATATACCCCACCCGCTATCCTTGTCCAGTCCCTATCCCTTCGTAAAGCAAATTTCTGCCAAAAAGTAATAATACCTAATAATAAGCAAATTAGTAACCATCCGGGTAATGACTTAGTTTTCGAAGGCGGTGCCAAACCAACAAAAAAGACATGTTTAGTTCTTGCACTACTAACTACTTTTCGTATTTCTTTTTCTATTTGGCAGCAAAGAAAGTTTTTGTTGGTTTGGCATCGCCTTCGAAAACTAAGTCATTAGCCGGATGGTTATTAATTTGCTTATTATTAGGTATTTATTATTTTTTGGCAGAAATTTGCTTTACGACGGGATAGGGACTGGACAAGGATAGCGGGTGGAGTATATAAAAATTATTTTGTGCTTTTCAGTGGGTTGGTTTTTTGAAGGCGGTTCCCTTTTTTAAAAAAGAATTGAAATTAAATTATTACAGTTTTTACTTATTTTTTGGGTTTTTTTTTCTTATAATATTTTTTCTTTTTAATTTTTTTATTTATTAAATTTTATTTTTTACTTTTTAGTGATTTATTTATTGTTTATTAAGAAACAAACGGTTGTATACATTTACAGTTAAGGATGACTCACGTTAGACCGGGTCGTGACCGGGCCGGAGCTTCCGGCGCTTACTTTTCTATGACATGACAGGTGATCACGTGATGCTTTCCATAGAAAACGAAGCTCCGAAAGCTCCGGCCCGGTCACGGCCCGGTCTAACGTGAGTCATCCTTTAAGCAGAAATACATGATAATATTTTTAAACCTACAGTTTCCTTAATTAAAGATACGATAGCTAATTACATTTTTAAATACTTAACCAAAAAATCTGAGCTATTGTTAAATTTTTATATATCCGGGTACAGTCGAGGTCGCATAAATTTCATTGTTATTATAAGTATTTTATTCATTTAATGCCTTCACTGCACCCATATATATATATATACACACATAAACATATCAAACATATACTACAATTAACATTAAGTATACTCACACATACCTATATATATGTTTATTCATTTAATGAGATGAAAGGGATCCTAATTATTATTTGAATGCTTTCTTAACATCATATATCGAGCAATTAAATATATCGACTTCAGACAGTTTTGAATTATTATTAAATAACCTACAAGCGCGCCTGATATAATTATTACGTGCATAACAAGTTTTTTGTTTTTTTTTATGTTTGTTACTCCATAAGCCCGTCATTTCTGGACCGATTTTGAAAATTCTTTTTTTGATTGTAAGTATATCCATACAGATTGGTACCGTTTTGGTCAAAACGCAGTTTTGATGATGGGATCCATGAGGAATCGAGGGAACTCCTCAAATGTTAAAGGCTAAATATAGTGATTTTAGTATTTTCATCAACAAATCAAGCATTTACATTTAAAAAAGTGACATTTGATGAAGTGGAACTGCTGATGATGATCAGAACGGAATTCTTCAATGACGCATAGTTCACGTTTGGCGATTTGTCCTCTTCGTTATGATTGGTAAGCAAGTTAGGTTTTCAAGACACATATTTCGGAGCTTCCGGAGCTTCGTTTTCTATGGAAAGCATCATGTGAGCACTTGTCATGTCATAGAAAAGTAAGCGCCGGAAGCTCCGGCCCGGTCACGGCCCGGTCTAACGTGAGTCATCCTTAACTGTAAATGTATACAACCGTTTGTTTCTTAATAAACAATGAATAAATCACTAAAAAGTAAAAAATAAAATTGACGACCGGTCTGGCCTAGTGGGTAGTGACCCTGCCTGTGAAGCCGATGGTCCTGGGTTCGAATCCCGGTAAGGGCATTTATTTGTGTGATGAGCACAAATGTTTCTTCCTGAGTCATGGGTGTTTTCTATGTATTTAAGTATTTATATATTATATATATCGTTGTCTGATCTGAGTACCCATAACACAAGCCTCCTTGGGGGGTGCGCCAAAGTTCACATAAAATTGCGACTTCGATTATTGGAAGTCCGAAAATGTTTGTTATATAATTTTATATCATAATGATCATTACTTATAACTTGTCTTTGCGCATAACTATCGTAAACCATTCATGTTAATAATGTCAATCATAATAAATATCTGTAATACTAATGTTAATTTTCATATATTCTTTTAATATAACGATTTTTAATAATAAAATTTTATATCATATTTATTTTTTAACATAACGATTTTAAGTAATAAAATTTTATTAAAATCTAAATTAATCTTTTTTTTGGAAAAAGTTATTACAAAACATTTATCATAATTAAGAAAAAGCTTATTTTCCTTACAATATCTCTCTACGTTGACTAAATCTTCTTGTAATAATTTGCAATCTTCTCGATTTTTAATAATTATGAATAATTTGGTGTCGTCTGCATAGAGTAATATGTTTGAATGCTTTACATATTCCGAGATATCATTGATATATAAGGTAAATAGCAATGGGCCGAGATGCGACCCTTGAGGTACTCCAGAAGTTATATACTTGATTTGTGATGTAAACCCAGATAGAACAACAGCCTGGCACCTATTTTCAACATAAGATTTTATCCATCTAAAAAGATTGCCGTGTATACCGAGACGCCAAAGCTTGAGTAAGAGTGTGCTATGACAAATCTTATCAAATGCCTTGGCAAAATCGGTATAGACGGCGTCCACACTAAACCTTTCGTCCATGGCATTCAAAATTTCATTTGTGAAAGTAAGTAAGTTGCTATCTACGGAACGCCCCTTATGAAAACCATGTTGGTGGTGGCTTATAAGTAGACGAGTAGCATTAAAAAGCTGATGAGTGACGATCTTTTCGAGAATTTTGCCAAATTGACATAATTTAGAAATTGGAAGATATTTTTCAATGTCAGAAGAAACGGTATTGGAAACTTTCGGTATTGGAGTCACCCATGCCTGTTTCCAAATTTTGGGAACACAGGCCTCATCTATGGATTTGGAAAATAATAATGTGATAGGTTCTGCTAGTGACGAAGAACAATTATTAATTAAAAGGGGGTGTATTCCATCTGGACCAGCGCCCTTGTTGACATTTACTGTGTTTAAGTACTTTAAGACAATATTGCGGTTAATTTCAATGGAGTTTAAATCTATCGGGGGGTTGCAGGGTGGATTCAGACTAGACATGTTAAAAACATTTGATGTAGGGTTTTCAAAAACGGAATGAAAATGATTATTAAATAAATCACAAATATTTTGTACATTGGAGGCGAGAGACCCTTTGTAATGCATTAACTGTGGGAACTTATCCTTTTTAAATATAGATTTTACATAGGTCCAGAAAAAATTAGGATGTCTTTTAATTTTTTGTTCCGAAAAAGATATGTAATTTTTGTAGTACACCTGTTCAATTTTTTCTGCTCGTTTACGTGAAACTTTGAAGCTACTATAGTCGAGAGGATTTCCATACAATTTCCATAATTTGTGGTACTTGCGCTTTTCGTTCAGCACTTTACGAAGGCATCGACTATGCCGGGGTGGTACAGAGGTTGACGAACGTAAAACGCGACGTGGTACGTACTTATGAATTAAACTACGTAGTAAATTGTAAAACTTAGTGGTACAGTCCTCCATAAGCATACCTTTAAAGAAAATATGCCAGTTTATTTTTGATAGTTCTACATTAATATTTTTATAGTCAGCGGCGTGAGAGTTATAAACAAAATTAGGCGGTAGCTTAGGACTGGGTGTATACTTAAATTGTAATTTAAATGTTAGCGATTTATGATGAGAATCTTCATATACAAGTGGTTGTTCGGCTACTTCCAAACTGCAATCGCAATTACAAAATATTAAATCTAAAGTTCGATTATTACTATTTGGAAAACAATTAAATTGATTCATAGATGTAAATGCTATAAACTCTTGCAATAAGTGTATTAAATAGCTACCACTCGATAATAATTGCATTCCGGGCGCGGATGGATGAGGTATCCAATGTGCTTCAGGTATATTAAAATCACCGGTGATTAGAAATAGATCATTGGGGCGTTCGATTATGATTTGGCCACAGATGTCGACAAATGACTTTAAAGCATCTTTATGACTCGTGCCGGGAGGTATATATATACAGGCGATATTTAAGAAACGTTGATTACATTGGTTACCGGGCGTTAATAGACCTGTACCAGGTTCAAGCGGCAAGGATACCCACACGCAGTCACAATAAGAACGCGAGGGCACGGGCCAGTCGCGGCTTATTGGTTTGTAATCGGAATGAACCGCTATCGCCACACCCTTACTTAGTGATACTTTTCTTTTGTTTCAATTTTTTATCATCTTTTATTATTTATTCATTTTATTTATTTTTTAGCGATTTATTTTAGATTTTTAGATTTTGGGCTAAAATATTAGTTTGTTTACAGTTAGGTTCCCCATTTAGTTTTGGGCTAGTAGGTACTCTAGTGTAGGCGATGGCCAACCTCGATAATTATTCGCGACGAAACTTTCACGTTTCGGTGCTAAACGACTTGTAAATGTAGTTAGATATAGGTATTATGTTTCGTCCTAGTGTAACTAAGATTTAGTTTACCTAGAGTGCCCACTCCAAGTCCCACTCCCATTCCCAGTTCCAGGCTCCAGGACTGACTGACTCCCACTACCACTATTTCATCTTATCACAAAATTTCATCTAAATCGGTTTCATCAAATCAAAGACGATAGGTATATCGATAGCAGCGCCACCTACCGGGTCCAATTGGTTTTTCAAACCATCCATGTATACTTAAACCTTCTCCAGAATGAAACAAACACTTTTCTCAAAACCGCATCAAAATCGGTTCAGCCAAACGTGAGATAATCGCGAACAAACGTATGTTTGCCGCTCAGTACTCTTTTTAAGCAACTTACTCACAACGCGACGCAACGCTGTTTTGGTCTTCCGACACGTAGATGGATCGATCAACTTTTTTTAACCGCCTTAAAAAAAGGAGGTTCTCAGTTTGACCCGTATGTTTGTGTGTATGTATGTATATACATACATACACACAAACATACGACACAGAACCTCCTTTTTTAAGGCGGTTAAAAAAAGTTGATCGATCCATCTACGTGTCGGAAGGTTCTCAGTTTGACCCGTATGTTTGTGTGTATGTATGTATATACATACATACACACAAACATACGACACAGAACCTCCTTTTTTAAGGCGGTTAAAAAAAGTTGATCGATCCATCTACGTGTCGGAAGACCAAAACAGCGTGTGCCTATGTTGCACCAAACCTGCGTTCCACTAGTTACAGCCAGGGTTCATCATCAGCTCCAACTTGGGTACTGCTCTCCCAATTGCTCATCAGTACGTGTCGGAAGACCAAAACAGCGTGTGCCTATGTTGCACCAAACCTGCGTTCCACAAGGTACAGCCAGGGTTCAGCATCAGCTCCATCTTGGGTACTGCTCTCCTAATTGCTCATCAAGACGTGTCAGAAAACCAAAACAGCGTGTGCCTATGTTGCACCAAACCTGCGTTCTACTAGGTACAGCTAGGGTTCAGCATCAGCTCCATATTGTGTACTGCTCTCCCAATTGCTCATCAGTACATGTCGGAAGACCAAAACAGCGTGTGCTTATGTTGCACCAAACCTGCGTTCCACTAGGTACAGCCAGGGTTCAGCATCAGCTCCATCTTGGGTACCGCTCTCCTAATTGCTCATCAAGACGTGTCGGAAGACCAAAACAGCATGTGCCTATGTTGAACCAAACCTGCGTTCCACTAGGTACAGCCAGGGTTCATCATCAGCTCCATCTTGGGTACTGCTCTCCCAATTGCTCATCAGTACGTGTCGGAAGACCAAAACAGCGTGTGCCTATGTTGCACCAAACCTGCGTTCCACTAGGTACAGCCAGGGTTCATCATCAGCTCCAACTTGGGTACTGCTCTCCCAATTGCTCATCAGTACGTGTCGGAAGACTAAAACAGCGTGTGCCTATGTTGCACCAAACCTGCTTTCCACAAGGTACAGCCAGGGTTCAGCATCAGCTCCATCTTGGGTACTGCACTCCGAATTGCTCATGAAGACGTGTCGGAAAACTAAAACAGCGTGTGCCTATGTTGCACCGAACCTGCGTTCCACTAGGTACAGCCAGGGTTCAGCATCAGCTCCATCTTGGGTACTGCTCTCCTAATTGTTGCTCATCAAGACGTGTCGGAAAACCAAAACAGCGTGTGCCTATGTTGCACCAAACCTGCGTTCCACTAGGTACAGCCAGGGTTCAGCATCAGCTCAGCTCTTTGTATACTAAAACCTTCTCCAGAATGTAACAAACACTTTTCTGAAAACCGCATCAAAATCGGTTCAGCCAAACGCGAGATAATCGCGAACAAACATACATACATAGATACAAACATACGGGTCAAACTGAGAACCTTTTTTTTTGAAGGCGGTTAAAAAAAAAGGTTTACTAAATTTTAGAACAAACAAATGAAATTTTCCTCGCAAAGCATATTTCGTTTATTCGAGATTCCGTGGGTGACCTCACGCTTTCACAATTGAAAAATGTAATTACACCCAGTTCGCTTCCCATCAATTTTGACTGTCTACCGCACTTTAGCACTCTCTTTGGAACTTGGCTCGCAGTTACAAGTGCACAATTTATGAGGTACTGGAGGTCTGCAATGCTCTTATGCCGGATTTTTTCGTTTGAACATGAAAATGACTAAAAGCGACTAAACGTGAAAACAATGTCGAATAATAAATATTAAAGGCAACTTATTAAAAAGATTGTGATTTATTAACATTAAATTTAGGCTGGTACGCGATACCAACACCCGATATGATTAAAAATACGTACGTAATGAAATCTAATCACAAAGTTTTTAGTATGTAGTCAATTAGGTACGTACATGTTTTATTTGTTATTATTAAATTACCTATACTTGAGAGTAGATTGAATACGGATTCTATTCATTATGGAATTGTTGTTTTCGTGGATGTTTACCTATTACCTACAGTTATTTTGAGACCCTGTCAGATTGCCCCACAACAAGCCCAAACAATCCAAGTTGTTATTCGGAAAATTGTTTACACTTACACGCTTTGCATACACACTTATCATCTAATAATAGTTAGATGGGGTATCCAAGAAACGCCAAGACCGCTGCGTTCCGTCAGTACCGACAATTTGATGGCAAAGTATGAAATACTAATATTGATTATCTTGATGTCACAATACATTATGCCTGATAACCATTCATACTTATCAAAGTTGCAAGGTATCTGTCTAGCTGTGTTGTAATGAAATAATAAAAGCTATGTATGGCAGAAGAGGCATCACAGCCACTTGACTGCACGCTCAAGTCATTTGAATGCAGTGGAAATGAGAGCGTTGAGAAGTGTGTGTGGTGTGAGATCACAAGATCTACTCGTATCTTGATTAGGAATAGTGTGATAAGGGAAAAGTGTGGACTGAACGAATATGTAAGTAGTGATAAAAATTGAGAAAGGTATCTTGAGATGGTTTGGACACGTGGAAAGAATGAGTGAAAGAAGGCTAACAAAGAAAGTGTATAAGGGAGAAGCAGAAGCGGGAGTTGGAAGGCGGACTTTCTCTGATCAGATCGGGGAAATCCTGAAGAAAGACCTGGTCAAGAGCACCCTAAACCGGCGAGCGTGTATATGTTATGAAAGTGAGGGAAGCGAAAAAGGTATGTCAGGATCGTAGCAAGTGGAAATCCGTGGTCTCTGCCTACCATTCCGGGAAATAGGCGTGATATGTATGTATGTTTATTGGAAAAATTAAATCTGAATCCTTAACTTAAATCCTCCGTGACGTAAGGTTACATTCGAATAGCGGGTGATGTCACTATCACTCAATTTCCACTTGTTATTGGAGACACATTGTACAGTCACCTGCAATAATATGTCACATAACGAAGGCCGCAAAATATGTGATGCGCTCTTATTGAGCTACAAATAAGCTCGTGTCAGATGTTATTGCTGGTGACTGTACACTCAGCTGCATGGACACTGTATCCATTCATAATGTGCAGCTCGTTGTTCCTTAAGTATACCTATTTACGGACGTGAACAACGGGTAAATAATTCCATAGGTAACATTTATTTTTCTCTTTGAGTGACGGACCGGACGTAAGCAATGTTTGCGGTCTTTCAAATTACGTTTAAGCTTTAGACAAAACATCGCATTAAAAAAATAGCGATAAAGCTTGATTATTATTAAAGCCGATAAACGAAGGGCAGAGTTCGCAGAGTGGGTGCTCCGCACATTCATTAAAGGCGTCGGCATCACGTGGGCGATGTCGTCGTGAGGGTGAGGGAAACGAAACACTTAGAAATAATTAAAAGTTTTCAAATAATGGACCCTTTGTTGGCCTATTGTGTACAACAACCGTAAACATGTCCAAAAAGTACTTGTTTTTTGGATACGTGTACTTATGTTTATGTTATGTTACGATGTGTTACGATGGTTATGTTTAACTGTATTTCAATATGTTATCTCTTCTTCACGAATATGTCAAAATATCCAACTATACTGTATCACTAATATTTATTAAAATGTAATACATACAAAGACAATTAGTAAAAACCTGCCTCAGTTGGCTTTACACTACCCATCGCAATCTTTCCACGTTTCTTATAAAAGGCAAAGTTTAAGATGGTTATCGATAAAATCGCATACCAATGTACTTAATGCTATTATCCCGTGGCTACGTCAGCTTGTTGCCGCTACCGAGGTTAAAGCAAAGATGGGGTGCGGGACCAAGATCTAAATAAGTAGGTCGTTCCCTTCACTCGCTCCCAGAGCAAGAGTACAAATTAAAGGGAAATGTAGATTCAGTAGACTATTAAAATTGGGCAGATTGATTGTTATTTATATACCTACATACCTGGCTGGCTTGATAAAGTCAGTGACGAATTGAAATTTACAGTGACATTTCTGTAGTCAGCAGTAACGTTGCAACAGTAATGCTGCTGCAGTAGCCATCCGAAAGTCACCTTAATAATAACATGAGATCCCTAGCGACTTTCATATTCATTGTCACTGTGATAAGGAGGCTCATTCTAATAGTAATGGCAGGTAATGAATTAGATCTGGATTTTTTAATGATCTGTCAGTCTCAAAAGTAATAGTTTGCTTTTCTTCTAATTCATTGTTTTTTTTTTCTCTCCTTGCACCAATTGTAAGTGTCTCTGTTTGGCCCTATGGTTGACTGGTAGAGAATGCCATTTGGCATTAAGTCCGCCATTTGTACATTGTTGTATATATTTTGTGCAATAAAGTTTAAATAAATAAAATAAAAGTGACGTTTCTAATTTAAGAAATGTCACACTGACAGATCATATTCATAACAAATTAAGATCAAATTCATAACCTATATTACAATCGGAATAAGCCTCCATGTATGTAGCTATTGAATATAAAATATGTAGCTATTGAAACTTATAATCGTTGGTAGTTGCGGTACGTATGCAGCCACCTTAAATAAATTAATATATTTATTAATGTGTACTTGCCGGTTGCACCAACCACAGTTGACAGACTGACTAACGTCACTCAGCAGTGAACTATCATATGAGTCTTCCCATGCAATAAAATTTAGCGACCTCTTTAACGGTGACAGACGGTTTGGTGCAACCAACCCTTGTTCGCACGTGTCATATCTACGAAGTAAATGATCTAACGGTTAGCGGTTAATAGAATCGGAAAACCATCACCGATGCGCCTTGCCAGATTAAAGGTTGCGCTAACAAAGTTCGATCAATTTACTGTAATTTGTTGCTCGTGCCGGGATTTTGCTCCTTTGCAAGTACTTAAAAGGTGTGCGCAATAAAGCCTGTTTAAATACTTTGCGAAACATTTTTCCGATTTTTGACACGTACTTAAGTGCCTAATTATTGCTCTTTTTGAAGCGAAGAAAACAGGGTTAAACTGTACTCGTAACTCCGGACTTAATTCCTGTTAACCCCGAGTTAGTGGCTAACCCTGGATGACGCAAGTGGCCCCATTGAGACAATTATAAAAACTCCAAACACAATTAGTATAGGTTGTGTTGTTTTATCACAGAGTTCCTATGACCATCTCCGGTTTCCATCATCAGATCAGCTGGATGGTACCATAATATTGAATTGTCACCCGACTTACATGTGTATGCAAATTTTCAGCTTCATCGGAAACCAGGTCAAATTTAACTTGCAAGATTTGATTAAGTACAGAGTTACAGACCGACACACAGGCAGCGGGACATGTAAAGCTAATTAGAAGCTTGTAAAAAAATAAACAATCGAATTGACAACCTCGTTTGTCCTGTTGGAATTTTGAAGTCGGTTAAAAAAGTCTTAATGGCGGCTGTGCCTTAATCAGATTTCACGTTAAGTAAAAGTTACTATTTTTTTTCTTGCAATAATCCTTTAAAGATAAGGATAGGCACGTTACTGGCCGTTTTATTTACTCCAGGCATTATAAACCAGTTAGCGACTCGACTTGGTCTTATAATAATATAATTTACCATTACAGGTAAATCGCACAGTTAACTGCTTAATCGGAAATATCGGAATAACCTAGTACCAGGTCAAATTGGTTATAAATAAACACATACAATGCTTACAAGCGCTAAGTATTGGAGCTGTCAGCGGCACCGGCTCTCATAACTCAACGCTTTGTACCCGCATTACCAATGTGGGTGCGACGAATACGGGGCTATGCGAATGTAGCACGACTAGCACGAGAGCCGAATGTGTAATTCGTAGTAGCGAGCAGAGTAAACACTATGAAATACCATAAACTCTGGCCCTATACATTCCGTCATATAGCTACTACTAATAATTAGAGTAAGCATTCGGCTAAAACATATTTAATTAGTTACACCGACTATGTTACAATTTTCATAATTATGCATTGATTACACCTTGCTTATTGGCGATTCATGAGATTGTACACAGATTTAGGAAAAGCGTGACAGTTATTTTTATTCTAGTTTATGAAATTTCGATTTTCATTACGTAATATCATAGCTTTTCAAAAATTTTATATTAAAGGAAAAAATGGAAAAAGTTACACTTCCGGCAGGATTTTCCTTTAATATAAAATTTGGAGTATCGCTCGCAGACGTATCTGCATGTAAAAAAATTGGTTCATAGCTTTTCGATTGGGAATTTGAATATCATAGGTAAGTAAATGATATATTAAAAGTTAAAACTAATTTTGTAGTAGAGTCAACGAGCTCAACGAGGGTGCGGAGTGTTAGGGTCGGCAACGCGCATATAACACCTCTGGAGTTGCAGGCGTCCATAGGCTACAGAGACTGCTTACCTCAGACGGGCCTACTGCCACGGTATGCTTGGCACGGTATGCAACTTCCAATATTATTTAAGTAAAGGTTAATTTTGAAACAATGTTAAGTTATGCAGAAGAATTATAAAAAAAGATCCAATATAATTGACCTAAAGTTATAGTTTTCCCCTAATTTTCATTTTGCTATTGACTGCTATTTTATTGCACACAACTGTATGTCAAATCAGATTACTTAACGCAACGCTTTTTTACCCCCCAGGGAAACAACCGTTTGACATATTTTAAGGCCACTAGGTTTTTACTGCTATTTTAAGCAGTAAAATTCAAAATGCATTCCTATGTTCCATTTTATCACGCCCATATCAAAATATTAACAGCATCGTGGACTATTAAAAAAACCGGACAAGTGCGAGTCGGACTCGCCCACCGAGGGTTCCGTACTTTTTAGTATTTGTTGTTATGGCAACAGAAATACATCATCTGTGAAAATTTCAACTGTCTAGCTATCACGGTTGATGAGATACAGCCTGCTGACAGACAGACGGACAGCGGAGTCTCAGTAATAGGGTCCCGTTTTTACATCGTTTTAAATAGACAAAGCGCTGTAGTCGCTCGGACTATTCGCGTACATCCCTGGATATTGGTAGGTGAACCCGTGAGTCTTAATAGCGAGTCATATTGCGGTGAATGCACAATACTCGTTGTTACGGCCAAATCAGACGTGAATGTTAAAGGTACCAGTAAAATTCTACATATGAATAATTTTTCAACGAGTTACACTTACACTACCTACTACTAAGAGAACCTAGTGTATTTGAGGCAAAACAAAACATGAAGTATTTATATCTATGGCGCAGACTGTATTAGAATGAATGAATTTGATTTATGTACGATTTCGAACCTTGTTACAGTGAGAACCAATATGAAAGCCGTATAGGCGTATACGGAATTCCTTGACCGTATAGTATTTATGCATCATTATTCATTTATTATCATTATTTATGTAGTTATTAATACTAACATTCGTAGAGTACCTTAACTAAGAGTAGGTATGCAAGTAATTAAGCTATGAAGATACCGCACCAATTTAAAGGTCGGTTTTAACCAAAGCGACACTATCTAGACACGTGGCAGCGTGTCTAGCCAAGTTCAAAGAATAAACCGGCCAAGTGCGAGTCGGACTCGCGCACCGAGGGTTCCGTACATTACATAATTTTAACAATGTATTTTTTATGTGAAACGTGAGTGAAAGGTAAATTGCGGTTTACGATTTATGACGTGTTAAAAAAAACTACTTACTAGATCTCGTTCAAACCAATTTTCGGTGGAAGTTTGCATTGTAATGTGCATCATATATTTTTTTCAGTTTTATCATTCTCTTATTTTAGAAGTTACACGGGGGGGGGGAGGACACATTTTACCTTAGAAAAAAAATTATATTAGAAACCTCAATATCATTTTTGAAGACCTATCCATAGATACCCGTATGGGTTTGATGAAAAAATTTTTTTTTTTAGTTTCAGTTCCAAGTATGAGAATCCCCAAAATTTATTGTTTATTTTCTATTTTTGTGTGAAAATCTTAATGCGGTTCACAGAATACATCTACTTACCAAGTTTCAACAGTATAGTTCTTATAGTTTCAGAGAAAAGTGGCTGTGACATACGGACGGACGGACAGACAGACAGACAGACAGACATGACGAATCTATAAGGGTTCCGTTTTTTGCCATTTGGCTACGGAACCCTAAAAAGGAGCTGCCGACGCAGCAGCAACCGTGTGTTACACGAACCATTTCGAGCTACTTTTGACCCCTTCACAACTTGAAACCTATTTAACCTACATACATGAAATTTTGAGCGTCAGGATGACAGGACCATGACGGCTATTTATAACGAGTGTTACTCCACGATTCAGTACCTATTTGGTACTATTTGGTACCTGACATCAAAATTGGTACCTCGCTAAAAATTGAGAAATATTGAAAATAAGGTGGTCAGCCATTCTGACGTCAGGTTGACAGGACCAAATCCAGTTCTCCTAGTTGTAGGCGTTATATCGAATCCCTCTTTTGGCAAAGATTTAGTACCTAATTAGTACCTTACATAAAAACTTTTCTTATTTTATTTCGACTTATCAAAAAAAGTTATAGTGATGATAAACTTTGCATGTGCACAGTGGTGCAGCCAGTCAATGTGAACCGGTCCCAAAAATTAGTTCAAAGTTAATATTTTTAGCTTAAACATTTATTTTACAAGGCGTTAGTAGTTGTGTAAGTGTAACTAATCCAAAAATGAACCACGAGCGTAGCGAGGTTTGAAAAGTGGAATCTTGAGCATTGCGAGGGTTTTAAGCCACGAGGTGTAAACAATTTTTCTACCGAGTGAAACACAACATTTTTTACCAGACCAACGTGAGGGAAATACACACTTAAAATTTCAAAATCATCACTTGTATCTCAACTTTCCCATCAGTTTTGGAAGAATAAAGAGAGCCTCTACGAGCTGGTGTGGTGATGTGGTGGTTATTTTACGTCTTATTATTATCGACTTATACCTACGATACAACCAATTTAATTCAGTGCCGAAAGCTGGCGAAATTTGCGAATTTCCTGGCAACTACCAAGTGTTAAACTAAGTTTTTGTTTTAGAATAATATCCTTAGTACAGTCACGTGCAATAATGTATCTCTTCGAAGGCCGCAAATATATATTATGACATGCTATTATGGCTTTACCAATAAGATCGTGTTAGATATTTTTTCGACCTTCATTGTAACATATTATTACAGATGACTGTACTAATTATTCCAACCTCTTTTTTGCTAAAAAATTGGTCAAGTGTGAGTTCGATTAACGCGTACCGAGTTTTTTATACATAATTTAAACTTTTAATTATCTCATGCAACTTTAAACACGAATGATGTTTGACAAGAAGTATAACTGTGTAGAGCGGCATCTATCGGCAAATCTACTAATTTGCGCGACCTTATTGTATGTATGTATGTTGGTTTTTAGGGATAATTCTTTATTAATTACTAGCTTTTGCCCGCGGCTTCGCATGTCGTTTTGTCTAATGTACGGGGGAGGCAGGGGTGGGTGCGGGGGAGGCAGGGGAAGGAGATCTACGAAAATATGGTTTTATAACCACTTACAAAAAACGGTTTTTATGGTTTATGGTTCATACCTTACGACGTTTTGCATTTTACTTAGAATGGAAACCTAAACTTATAAGAAGCAAACAGACAACCACCTTCTTGTAGCACCTTGAATGTACTCATTACGGATGCAGAAAGTTTCCCGATGCCTTACTCCGTCCCGCCGCGCCGCCCGCACTCGCCTAGGTACCGATTGACGACGATCGAGATGGCACCAAATCTATTAGGATAACGCGGGTCTCCATAACTCAAAAGCCAAATTAGAACCCTTATAGGATCACGTGTGGCTGTCTGTCGGTCGGTCTTTTACACCCGATTTGCCGTAACTACTGGACCGTTTGAATTGCAATTTGGCACAAATACGAGTACTTTCAAGAATTTTGATGACCACATTATTCAATTTCAAAATCGATGCCATTTTCGTAATTAACGTCCCAAAAAACCATAAAAACGACACCCATATTATATTTATACATTTCAACCCCATTGCACCCCAACAGGGGAGATGGTTTTTCACGTCCGTTACGTTGGATTTTAAAATCGTTGTTGTTTTTGTAATTAGCGACCCGATAAACCATAGAAACAATACCCATGTTGATTTTCAGACTTTGTCACCACATTTTCCCCTTTTAGGGGTTGAATTTTCAAAAAACCTGTAACACGTGTTTATTCATATATCGTTAGGAATACTCCTGTGAAGTTTCGAATGAAGTATTCTAACTAATCTTGTTTCCTCATAAAAACTTTGGACCCCCATTTCACCCCCTTGGGGGTGAACTTTGAAAAATCCTTTTTTAGTGCACCCCTGGACCTTATAAGAAACCTACGTGACAAATTTGGAACCTCTAGAACCAGCGGTTTGGGCTGTGTGTTGATACGTCAGTCAGTCAGTTTCTTCTTTTATATATTTAGATTACGTGAATCGACTTGAACTATTTTTTTTAATTAAAAGTAGGTTTCTTTAATATAATTTCATTGATACTTCAAGTATAATAAACACATGAAACACACATAAAGGCGGTTAAATTGCAAATTAAATTCAGAACTGTTATTTTTATTTAAAAGGAAATTTAAAAGACAGAGGCGTGGTTATATTTTTTCTGCAATATTTAGGATAATTTCTTCAATTTTTTTTCTGCAATATTTAAGCGGAGACTTGTCCACATGTGCATATTGCCAATCCTCACTTACGGTGCTCAAACGTACTTACCGAATTACAAAAGACCAAACTGAAGGTTTGCCAAAGAGCCATGGAGCGCAACGTGCTTGGGGTGGAAAGTATTGACCGGATCCGAAACACTATGTTGCGCACTTCGTTGGGGTCAAAACCGTCAGGCTAAAGTGGGACTGGGCAGGCCAGGTACGACGTATGTACCCACAGAGGTGGGCTAAACTAGCCACGGAGTGGGTGCCACAATGTAAACGGCATGGTCGGCCTAAGAGGAGATGGCGAGACGACCTGGACGCGTTTGTCAGCAACTGGACGGATGTTGCAGTTAATCGGGAAGATTGGAAGTCTAAGGGGGAGGCCTTCACCCAGCAGTGGGATACTTTATAGGCTCGTTATATTGGTAGAAAAATTGTTTAACCTCGTGCCTTGAAACCCTCGCAATGCTCATGATTCCACTATTGAAACCACTCGCTACGCTCGTGGTTCATTTGTGGATTAATTACACAGCTATTAACGCCTTGTAAATGTTAAGGCTAAAAATATTAACTTTTGAACTAATTTTTGGGCCCGCTTCACATTGACTGACTGCACCACTGCGCACATGCAAAGTTTATTATCACTATAACTTTTTTTTTATAAGTCGTAATAAAATAAGAAAAGTGTTCATGTAAGGTACTAATTAGGTACTAAATCTTTGCCAAAAGAGGGATTCGATATAACGCCTACAACTAGGAGAACTGGATTTGGTCCTGTCAACCTGACGTCAGAATGGCTGACCACTTTATTTTTAATATTTCTCGATTTTTAGCGAGGTACCAATTATTTGATGTCAGGTACCAAATAATACCAAATAGGTACTGAAACGTGGAGTAACACTCGTTATAAATAGCCGTCATGGTCCTGTCATCCTGACGATCACTGAAATTTGGCACATTTATTCAAGTCCTTGTCTAAAATACAAAATTTCATAGCGTAGGTCAAACAGTTACTAATAAATTAACGTTTAAAAACCGGCATTTTTAGGACTGAATGACTTATAGATGAAAAACCTAACCCACTTCTAGATGACCTAGAACTTGAAATTTGGCATCAAGGTAGAGTTTTTTTTATTAGGGACAAAAATCTGTAACGCACAGGGTTTAAGCACAGAAATAGAGAACAGAATATTTTGTTAAGGTTAGCGCTGTTCATAACTATTCCAAATTTCAAATAGATAGCTTGAGTAGTTCTCGAGATATTTAGCAATGTGTCAGACAGACAGACATACAGACGGACCGACAGAGTCGCACCATAAGGGTTCCTTTTGTACCTTTTTGGTACGAAACCCAAAAACCAAAGCTCTTTTAAAAACTCAATATTGATTTTGGAGGATTAAGAAATCAGTTTTTGTCTACTGCAAACATTATTATAAAATAACTGCTAGCCATCCGCATGTTAAACTTTGAAAGTGATTAAAATTGACGATCATGAAGCGATGAAACTTGGAAGGAATTTGACCGGGCAAAATTTCGTGACTCATTTCAGCATACTTCGGAAAACTTTGGCTCCATTCGATGTAAAACAAAAAAGTGTCCACACGTTGCGTGAAGTTTGTCTTGTTTAATATTTTACAATGTTTCCCTTATTTTACTTTCAATCTACAAACAAGTTCATTCATTGCACGCTATTGCCATTTTAAATCTCGCTTTTCTTTATAGATAGAATATACTAAGCAGGTATGTTTTTTTTTTTCACAGCGACCGACAGTGATACAAGTGCGGGAAATAGGAAATTCGAAACGAGTGGCGATAAATTAAAACACGACCGCAGGGAGTGTTTTAAATCGACACGAGTTGCGAATTACCTATTCGTACGTGTGTCGTACAACGTTTTACAGTACATATGGCCCTTTAAACTTTCGACATATGCACGAAAAGTGCTCTTTTACTCACTAGTGCGAAAAAGTAGCACCATATGTACTGTAAAATATTATTCTAGGCGTTCTTTTATTTTGAGATTCTGGCACACGAGATTTTGCGACGTTGAAGGAATAGTAATTTAGTAGTAGTAGTAGTAGTAGTAGTAGTAGTAGTAGTAGTAAATCACTTTATTGTACAAAAAAAAAAACTAATTCATATAAATTTAGGTACAAAGGCGAGCTTATCCCTATAAGGGATCTCTTCCAGCTAACCTTAAAGTAAATGAGTGGAAAATTCGAATTAGATAGATAGACAAACTTACAGAACGTACAATAATATTTAAAAAGGAAAACTACAATATTAACATCTACGAATAACTAAAATACATCAATAGCATTATACAATAAAATAAATATGTACTAGCATACATAAATATATAGTACTATATATATTTAATATTTATTATAATATTATAATATATAAATAAAATATATATATTAGTACTCAACCAAATCACACTTCGTAATTTATACAGCAGTTGTATAGACATGGAAGAAACAGGCGAGTTAAGTGGATAACGATTTAAATCATAGCTGCACTGGCTTAGTCGAAGATGAAAATCCTAAAGAAAGAACGCCACGACTAGGTATTTTAAATAATATGTAAGTAAATACAACATTGAACAAATAACTGTTCGAGATTTCATATTGAGATTGAGGTGATAAGTGGAACTCTTTGATACCTACGTATTACCTATTATTTACCTCGCGAAGTGCGTAGTTTATGGTCAGTCAAAAAATTAAAAAGTTAAAAACATTGCAAATATTTAAATCCCAAGTTTAGATTTAAAATAGTTTTCTTGACATGCTTAGGAGCATAATAGTACATTATTGTCGAGGCTCGGAAGTAGCTACTTGCTGGCTGAGGATTCGTTTTAAACGGACGACCTTGGGAGTCCGTTTAATTGAATCCGAAGCCAGCAAGTAGCCTTCCAGCCGAGTCATATATAGTGCTTTTCTCAAAAATGGCGCAATAAATAATAGAAATATTTTACAGAAGCAACGTTCTTATGTATATATTTTCACAGAAAAAAACTAAAAAGATTTGCTTTGCCGCCGTTTTATTTTTTAAATTAAAAATGGAAGTGAACCGGCATCGTCGACTTTGCCGGTTAAAAAGTAGGTCGCGAAGTGCGTAGTTTATGGTCAGTCAAAAAATTAAAAAGTTAAAAACATTGCAGTCTCGATTTCGGGACTGCAATGTTGCATACAAATTCCATTATTTGTCGAGTTCCAAACTTTTTAAAAGTTGAAGTGGCCATATCAAATGAAGGCATAGGTCCATGAAACAGCCAAACAGATGATCAGTACTTATTATTATAATGTTGGTACCGCGGCTATTTAGGTGTCTCAAATAGATTGGCGTATTTTCAGCAGAAAAATACACTTCTATTTTTAATTAAAAAAATAAAAAGGCGGCAAAGCAAATCTTTTCACTTTTTTCTGTGAAAATAACGTTGAATAACATAGACCTAGCATTACATAGACCAGCTATACGCGTGCGCCCGTAAGGGATAGACATAGATGACGTCATAAACGTGGGGATACCATATTGGTAAAAATTACCCCAATATTTGATATCACGTTGGGGCGATTACCCTGGAGGCAAAGTTAGCTTGTTTGACGGTATATGAAATTGTTAAACAAAATGTCAATGGGTCGTTCTTTTTAGGCGTATAAACAATGAAATACCTCTTATAATTCGCGCAGGTGGTACAAAACTAAACATGTTTAGTAAATAAAACGTAAAATAAAATGTATTATGGGTTTTAATTTAAAGAAATCACAAATCGCAATCACACCAATTAATGTACACCACATTTAATCTTCACAACATTTGTTTATTTATTTTTTGGAATTAGAAGTACGAAAAAACTTCAAGGTTAAAATTACCCATAAAATTATGATATTTTCATCTGGTATCCCTAACATGATTGTTATGCAGCTAAATTAAGAAGAAGTTTAAAAATGGCTGACCTCCGACTCCTACCTACCTACGTAATTTGGGTGGATAATTTTACAAATAATGTTTTGTTAATTTGCGTAAATAATTGTGATATTTTTATTGAAATCGTTTGATTCTACATTGCTTTGAGTGTAACGTAATTTTACGATGTTATTCTCACATATTGCGTTAAGAGGAAGGTGTAAAATACCGTACTTACATGTGAAAGGTTATGATCTCATATTTTTGCTCAGAGCGGCTATTACAGCCGATTACAGAACAATTCACCAGTATTTTATCAAAGTTCAAGCATTCAAAACGCTAACCATCACTATATTTCATAAGAGAAAGCACAATTTCATACAAAACAACAACAATTAAACAAGCAACGAACAAACATGACATGTCACGTACTTATTTGTTTGCCACAACCTCGGTTGTGGCAGCGGTGGAAAAGTGAAACTATGACAAGGACAAACAATAACAGCGCTTTCTCTGCTACTCCTACTGAAAGATACATAAGACTATCCCGTTCGGTCATTTTCCCCCACTTCTCATGACCGATCCAGTTATACTAGATTCATGTTGAATAATAAGAACGTTGCTTCTGTAAAATATTTGTATTTATTGCGCCATATTTGAGAAAAGCACTATATATGTACTATTTCCCATATTTACCAAGTACCTTTTGCACATTTTTCCAATGTAAATATGTCTACAATATTATCCACCCCTCTTCCGTCAGGGGTCTGTAATGCAAATGACAATGAACAGTGCGAAGTGTGAAGCTGCCAAACAATCGCTGTCAAGCTGTCATTCCAATGCGAGATAGCATCGGTGTGTGACGTGATGAAGTCACAGCTCACAGCCCACTGGCCAGCACGGGTGACTGCGGGCCTGCTGGTAATTCAAAAAACACCATTGATCCAAAACATTCGCACCTGTAAAAATCATAGTGACAAGTTTCTTTGCAAATGACACAGTGGTGGGACTTTTGAGTGTACAGTCGCCATCAGATTTATCAGAGCGGCCAAGGTGCACACACACTCCGCCTTGACAATAGAGGCGTATTCAGATATTTGTGAGCACCTTGGCCGCTCCGATATACATATCTGATCAAGACTGGATATAAGAACTCTAATAATATTTTTTTCACCTCAGCAGCTCGAACAAGCCTACTTTCGTTACTCCCTGGAGTGAGGAAAGTGCGACTTTCCTCACTCCAGGGAGTGAAACAATGTAGCTTTTTAATTTAGTAAAGGCCATGAACTTCATACTTTTATTACATTTTTTTTATGGTATGGTACGGTACGGTACGGTCCGGTCCGGTACGGTCCGGTCTCGTCTCGTCTCGTCTCGTATCGTATCGTATCGTATCGTATCTTATCGTATCGTACATATTATAATACTTTTTTTTCTGTTTATTCTGTGTAATTCGAAATACATTTTAACCTTTAATATGTTCTCACTACTAAAGTGAAAAATTATGTGTGCAACACGAGAGCAAAGTTATTTTACATCTCGTGTTTTTGAGTCCCTTGCTACGCTCAAGATTCTACCTTAGAATCTTTCGCTTTCTCGGGACTCAAAATAAACACTTGCAAGAAAAACCAACTTTCCTCTCTTGTTGCACAAATAACTATTGATACACACTTTTATTATTGCCGACTGTACTTTTTCCACTTTTTCCCTTGCATGTCTGTCAAGTACTTCTCGAGATCTTTCTAATGAGCCAAAACTCAATGTGTTTATATTTTTCCATCGAAGATTTCCTTTATTGGCTACCTTCCGACTGCTTCGTCCATGTTAGCATAAGTATTATTGCATTGTCATGGTATATATGGAAGTATGCCAAATTTCAACTTAATCAGATACCGAGAAGTGGTTCAAAGACGCGGTGATGCCAAATAAAAGTGTGTAATTTAAAACTGTTCCTTACCCGAAAACAAGGCAGGCAACCTAAATGGTAGTTATATTTCAATCGTAAAATGGAATCTTGTAAATCCTGCGGTCGATACCCATTCCGCAGTCCCTCATCACCCCAGAATCATTTAATTAATTGAATACGCTTAGAATATTTAAGCATAATTACTTCTGGAAACTTCTTCCGTCCTGGTGAACAGTTGCGCTTGAAATCAATTTGTAGACACATCTCGACTTCCATTACGGTTTAAATTTAATAAGAGTCGGACAATAATGAAGATCTATTTTGCATTTAATGGACTTGAAAGGGAATCCTTTTCAGTCAGACTTGTTTCTTGAGCTTTATTTTCCTTTAGGTGCTTTTAAACCATGTGAATTCATTTTAGGTTTAAAAATAACACATTTATTTGTTAGAAAATATGCAGTAACTTAGTTTAATGCGCTTAAGTAATAGGTACCTACTTATGATATTTCAGTATCATTTGATATTAGGTTCGTATCAACAAAGGGAAGAGAAACCCTTCATTCATTGTATCATGGAATTGATGACTTTTATCCAACACTATAAAATCTATCATAATCCCATGTGATCTCAAAAGCAAATTCAGAGAATGAGTAAACCGGATTTCCATTAATTCTACAGTCGTGTTAATAACAAAGAGCTTTATGTACGCTAGAGCTTTAATGACACTATGTCGTTCTACATTCAATCCCACAGCTTTCGCGTCTCATCTTATTGTCCCGTACACAATGGTTAGTTAAACTTTACACTCCCGCTGCCAGATATTCCACTCCAATTATACCTACTACCGTAAAATGGGGTGAGTAGGTTTCGCGGGGAGAGTTGGGTTATGAATGGGGAGAGAAGTTTTAAAGGGGGTGAGATGGGTTTTTAGGGCTACTGCTAAAAAAATAATGTATTCCAATTTAAAATGGAGCTATAGTAATACTCATAATAAAAAAAACGATCCAACAATCTTTCAAAATCACCTTTGTATGAAAACCCATCTCACCCCAATTACGAGGGACTACGGGGTGAGGTGGGTTTTCCTGTTTATCGTCAAAGTTATGAAATGGAACTACCCAGATTAAAATAAAAACTAAAATACAAACGTCCGGAACACTTATTATATGTATACACCATTCAGTTTGCATATATAAAAATAAAATGTTATCGAGGTTTGAATGTCAGTTTTGCTCCAACTCACCCCATTTTACGGTACTTATATAGAATATGCAATTCTGACGTAACTGACATTTGTCTAAGTTAAAGAAGGTAAGTTAATAATATGTATAAGTAGAGTTGAAACAAATGGTTATTTGTTTTATAAGGGGCCAAAGTTGTTGTTTAACCTCTAGTGCTAATATTGATAACCGAGTAAGCGAAAGATTCCATTTTTCGGACCCTAATGTACATAGTATGCGGTAAAATAGAAAAAAATATCATGGATTCATGAAACTATTCCGACAGACTATATAGCCAGGGATAGACGGCGATAAATGTCCCACGACCCACGACACGTGTTGTGGGACATTTGTCGCCAAGTCTATCTCTGGCTTAACTATATAATGATTAAACGTGACCTAGGTTATGATAGTAATAAAGTTGTAGCACAAAATTGTAATAATTGTAATAAGTAATTAAATATTGCAATAGGTAGTAAAGCACTGACTTACATATTGGAATTTAAATGTTTTATGTAATTTTATTTTATTTTATTTTCTTTTGTACTTCTGGATATGTGGCAATAAACAATTCTTATTCTTATTTTTAAAGCTAACCAGATCCGAAATCAATAACTGATGCCAACTTTATTATTGTGCCCGTTTGTTTAACTTCAGGTTCATTTATCATTTCTCTACTGACACATTTGGATTAAAACGTTGATTTAAATACATAAAAGTGGAGTATGAATACAGCAAAATATTTCAAATTAAGCCAGCTATCCTTTCATTCTGTTTAAACTCAACACAGCACAATGAAAATGTCGCGGTCCAATGCACAACAGAGTTCTATCCTCAACCCTCAACACTCAGTAGTCTGGACCGTCTGTCTGTCTGTCTGTCTGTCCGAGGCTTTGCTCCGTGATTGTTAGTGCTAGAAAGCTGCAATTTGGCATGGATGTATCAATAAATGCAGCAGAGTCGTAGAATAAAAATGTTTAATACAATTTTTTTAGGTTATAGATTAGAATATACGTATACATTCTAATCTATAACCTACATCGGCGAAATACAATTCAAAAACTTATTAAACACGTAATATTTTAGCAGCTTGCTGTTACAAGTAGTATTTTTGCGGTTAGGTATTAGATTAGGTAAGCGGGGCAGGGCAGGTGCAGTGTAGTTAGTGTTGTGGATTTAAGCTTTGAGGCGTAAACTACAAGACTTGAGTCGCGACTGCTGAGCCTTGAAGCCTCGAACCTTAAAGCCTCGGAACCTTAACGACTCGAACTAAGAGTTCGTGTTGCTGCTTACGAGCAAAGAAACCTCGAGTCTTTTGGCCTCAAGCTTTAAAGCCTCCTAAACTTTGAAGGTTTAAGTCTGTAAGGTTTTTAGCAGTAAAGGTTAGGAGCAAAAAGTAAAAGCTTTTAACAAATAAGATCAACCTATGCTTTTGTGAAATAGGGAAAAACAGAAAAAGATAATAATGACTTATCGCGTTTTTAGAGTTCCGTATAGTCAACTAGGAACCCTTATAGTTTCGCCATGTCTGTCCGTTCGGCTGTCTGGCAGTCCGCGGGTTGGTTCAGTGACTAGTATTAGAAAGTTGCAACTTGGTATGAATAGGTATGTGTTGTGAAATGTGAACACGCTGACAAATAGTGCTCGAGCAAAAACAAAAAAAAATCTTCGGTACCTCTATCACCCAGTCTTAATTAAGTAATAAATATTTTTTTAAATACTTTTATTTTTATTTCTTATGACTCACTCATATAGGACGGAACGGAACGGAAAATTTTTTAAAATATAGTTTCATAGAAAATGTATCTGGATGTACATACGCAACGGAATCACGGTTCTAAATGGTCCACCCTGTATACGTTGCAGGCAGTAAATGCGTTAACTGATGTTAAGTTACTCTTTCGATATAGATAGGTTAGAATATTATAATATTCGTAAATTCTCTACACAAAAATAATTTCTGCAAAGAGAGCTCAACGTATTAGCTCTAAGCTTGACACAAGCTTTTAAGGTTCGGGGACTTGAGCTTAAGTTAAAAAGCTAGAGTCTCCTATGAGGCCCGAGTCTTAAAGACTTCATTTTGACAAGTCATAAAAAGTTTGAGTCGTTAAGGTTCTAAACCGCTTTGTGAGCAAACCTTTAACGCTCTAGCTTTCAAAGCTTCAGCCTTAAAGGTTCGCGAGTCGTTAAGGTTCAAAAGTCTTAAAGACTAGTCTTTTAACAACACTAAGTGTAGTTAGTACAAAGTGGTAGTAGGCAAAGTCGTGTCATGGCAACGAGCACTAAACATTCCTTGGGAAGTAGGTCAACGCCCGTCCTGCCCCCGACAAGAATCTCTGCCTAATCGACTACCTACATTTGATTTAAAGCTGGCTAAGATTGTATTGCATACATTGTAGTAACAGTAGCTGGGGTATACAGTTTATTAGAAGTACATAGGTAACACTAACACATTTGTGTTAGTGTTACCTATGTATTGTATGTAGGAGATTATATAGTTTGTGTAAGATTCATACAGAATAATGAAGTAAGAAAAGTGTACAAAAAAAAGATCGTAGCCCAATAATTAGATACGCTACGCAATATTTAATACAAAATTAAGACTACCCGAACCCGAACAAGGAATACATGCTTGAATTTACTAGACAGCGTTTTCCATTTTGAAATGCCCTTTATAAATCCAGTGCATTGCACTGATCTCGTCGGATTCATGATGTCAATTACTGTGTCAATACGAAGCGAGTAATCCAAACATGGATCGCAGGAGAGGGATCCGGCATTTACACTCATTACTTTTTCACCGTCTTATCATCTCTGCTGTGACTGATTTAAAAATAACTTCTGTGTCATCTACGGAGAGCTTCAATTTCGAACCACTTTAAATCAGGATACGAGCTTTTATATGAAACACGAGTTTCGCAAAAATCCTGCTGCTCACGTGTACTGCAAATAAAGATTTTACACTGGCGCTAGAAATATTATTCAACGTTGTAAACAAAATTATGCAAATCAGAGATAGGTCAAGTAAACACTTACATATTTTAATTGGCTTGTTCGATACTACCTATTCGAAATTCCAGCAAATATAACCTATTTATGCCTATACATGAGTGTAGGTATTTAAGTAAGTACCTACTCTTCCTTATGTCAGACTTTATGGAGTTGAGTTTATTTTAACCGACCTCACCAAAAGAAGAGGTTCTACTTTCTTCGAGTGTATGTCTGTTTTGTCTATCGTTTGTTTGTATACTTTTTTGTTGTTTGAAAATAGATATGAGAATCAAAACCACGAGATGTAAATAACTTTGGTCTCGTGTTGCGCATACAATTTTTCACCGCAGTAGGGCAAGTTATAAGTGTTTAATTTTCGTACAATTTAGGGAGGAGGAACTCATTTTCTAAATCCATACAAAAAAAATGTACAAAAACTGAAAATTTTATGTAATTTTTTGTGACAATTTTGGCTGTTACAATCACAGTGTGGCGATTTGCACTAAATAAAAAATTGGACAATGTAACCCAAACATTATAATTATACTTTAAACACGCCAAATTCAGAGTTTTAAAAAAAATCTTTGACTTTGGCTATAGTTCCATTTGTATGGAAGTCGTCACCGCCACGCGCTACATTTTTTTTTTACTAAAAAATGTATGAATGTCTACGTTAAAGTAATATTTTCCAGTACGAAGAATTAATGGGCTATATTGTCAAATTTTTTATTCAGTGCAAACCGCCACACTATGATTGTAACAGCCAAAATTGTAACAAAAAATTACATAAAATTTCAATTTTTTGTATCTTTTTTTTTTGGAAGTGAGAGATAATTATTTCAAAAATGAAATTATACGAAACTCATATATAACTTGCCCTAGTTGCTAAGAACACGAAGAAATAACACAGATTTTACCTGGGGAGCCGACCCTTTCCATCCCCCGTTTTTGGGGTAAGCACAGTACGATCTCGTGGCTACGGGGCCAAATCAGCTTTGTTTGAGCTACAGAACAATCTTGCCAAGCGGTTTCGCCTGAGACCTGAGACTAAAGTGCATACTGCTCCATACATTTACTGCCCTTACTTACCCTACTATATTTATTAATTTGTGTTAAGCCCCTCACATTACAATGACATTAGAATGTTAAGGAGTTACATTAATGTAATTTTGTCTCGCTTAATGAGCAAAATCGAATTTTGCCGAGCGTTTACGCAAATATTAAGGAAATTGCTCCAATAAAATAAGCAATAGAATTTGACATCCCTGGGGTTAACTAGCACGGCCGCGTTTAATCCTGGCCGATCACTTGCACCATTTCACTAACCCTTTTTTTTACGCAGGGGTAAATGCTTTTACGCATCTCGCCTCCCGGGCAATGGAGAAGCCCATTGGGGGGGGTGGTATGTGGGACTCGCTCCTCCTAAGGCTCCCTCTGCTAGTCAGAGGGAGAGAAGGAGAATACCCACTAACATCCCCTGCGGCGTTCCCGTCACCTGCCGTTGACGGGAGGCGCCATGTGATCGCTAGCTTTGTAACCACGACGCCTCCCCAGCAACCATTTCACTAACCCGGGTTAACCGGTTAAACCTGGAGTTACCATGGTTACCAGTACAATTTGACACTGGGTTTGCGGTAACGGTGGCGTCTTTTGTTTTGTCTTTGTCTAACTACTATACTCGACTTAATCCTTACTAAATTTAATCCTCTTTGTCCATGTTTAAACTAATTAAATCAATAGAACAAAAGGACCGATAGGTCTAGGAGGTAAAAACCGATCAAAATATGTGAAAAATATGAGAAAAATCATGCTAGATCTTCAAGGAATGCGTGTCCTCATCCATAAACAAAGGTATCAAGTTGATGAGCAGCAATAAAGCCGCGCCCGCGGCTACGATGAAAAGTGATTTAATTTTTATTCCAATCACGTCGCTTGATGACGCGTGGCACCTAAGGTGTCGTAGCAAATTGGCTTTTATGGGAGCACGAACGTAGAAGAAACGAAACTAAAGAATCTTATTTAGGTTTAATTTAAGCATTTTGCTGCCAAGCTGTTTAAAATCTGGAAGCTACGATGGTAACATAATAATTAAAATTTAAAAAACGCCTGTTTAATATTATACCCATGTCATAAAATAAAGATACATATATAAAATATACTGCAATGTAATGCAAGTAATGAAACATTCGTCTTACTTATCTAATTCCCAACGCTTCTGAAGTATTGTTTTCTGAAACAACATGTAATACATTTCTTCTCCCGAGAGATCTTTAGTGACCTAAACTGTTTATTTTTAATACTTGGTACTGAACAGCAAATTTATAATTTCCTATTTATCCAATATTCGATTGAATGAGAGCATAATATTAGTAAGGAGAACTATTATATAATCTGTGGTAAGGGAGTGAGTATGTACTTCGCAGGAACGTAAGCCAGGAAGGTAATTGAAAACCACCGACTAAGGTCTCGATGATTGTGTTACAGAGGTACATAATAATATAGGTTGGAAAAGCCCAGGAAATTTGTTGGTACTTAGGTCGGTTTATAGTTTATAAATATACTAGACGGGCCCGCGGCTCCGCTCGCGTAAGTGAAATAAAGGCTTTGTCATATAATAACAATAATAATATGCACAGATATTTTGTGAAAAATCTCAATTTACATCAGCTAATTAAAAATCCGCCTTTAGAACTCCAAACTTTTTATAAAATTGAACATTGAACCGTGATACTTGTGGCTTGCCTGCGTCAAAAGGACCTGAAACGCTTCAAGGCACAGTGGCGGTCCAGCCAGCTTCGATCTATCCAAAACGAAGGTATCGGCGCAAGTTTATTACTGTTGAGACAGGAAAGTCGCAAAAACACCCTTATCATGGGTCTGAAACATAAATTATACAATTTTCGATTTAATTCAAGCATTTTCTTGTACATATATTCGAGCGCCTTAAAAAATATAATAGTAACACTGTTTGACGTTTCGTCTTTTTATACAGGATAAGCACTATAACAGAAATAGTAACAGTTGAAGCATATATTGGGTATTTTATTATAGAACAGCCCGGTGTTCGAGACAGTACGTCGGATTATCGAAATTATAATACTTACAGTCAGCACCAAAATATAGATAGTGACGCCAATGTGGCCAAATATATCGTTGCCCACGCCTAGCCGTTAGGCTAGGCTTACAGTGGCGTAGCTATTAAGTTACGCCACTGTAAGCCTGAACATGCACTTTAACTTCATTATAATTGACATTGTTCAGATATTTTTTGTGGCCGCTCCGATATACCTATCTGATGGTGATTGTTCAGCAAGAACAAAAAAGTCCTACCTGGTCGAGTCGTATCATATTAGGCGAGAAAACAGTTCCCGAATTGATTATATCTAAAGTAACTGAAGTATAATTATTAATATAATCGGTGTATATAAAAAACATATTTACATACACCGATTATTACGGGCACCAATGGCACCATCCCTTCGCAGCATTCCGTGAACTGATGGGCTTCATAACTTGCTATCAGCTTTGTATTTTTGTTTTACGACATTGTATCGCGCTTTTGGCCCATCTCGCCATCCACGCCCCGCACGCATTGACAATGTTTTCCAAAGCCGTGAAAGCCACTGAATAATAAAACTTAATCAGAAATTTAAAACCAATACAAATTACAATAAATAATTAAAATAATACTTACAATTTCATACATCACCACATTGACATAAGCAAAGAGTAGTATTAGTATATGACATAAGTCCTATGTCATAAGTCACTCGTATGGGCATAGACTAACACTAGCACTTTTTATTTTACTTTGAGTAAAAAACGCCGTAATAACTGTACACCAACATGACAAATATAATTTAGTTCAAGATTTTACGTCAAATAATTGTGTCTGTACCTCCACTGTGTCTGTAGCACCACCGGAACAAAACCAACCGAGAGTTGCCGAAAATAGCCGATCGTCGTGAAATGAAGATTCTTATGAAAATTTCTTTTGCTTATTGTAAATTAAATACGCAGCGAAAGCGATAGTTTTTATGCTCTAGTTCTATTCTCATATTTAGATAATAGATTTGAACAGTTATTTCTTATCATACGTGCGGCGTATTCGAGAAACGGGTCAAAAACTCTTAGAAATTTGTAAGGCGCCATGTCGCTTCTTCCCTCGTTTTTTATCCCGTTCTGGTTTTTCAATTTTATATATATATACATATATATATATATATATATATATATATATATATATATATATATATATATATATCACTAGACATGGTTCTAAGTTCTAACATATATCAAAACAAAAATATATTACTTACAAGTGTAACTTAAATAAGCTTACTATCCGAAATACATTATGGATCAAAACTTAATATGCAGTAAAGTAGGTATAGGGGTAAAACAGGAACTTGGCAGCCGCTTGATTCTGGAGTTAGTGAGGTATTTAGTAGCAGGCTAGTGGCTGAGAAATATGAAGTAGTTACCAGTGGTGCAAAATCCATAAGATGCAAACTCTGAAAAGTCACTTGACTTGGTGAAAGTATTGTATAGGGTAAAAAAACAACGTGGGTACATAATACACATAGGTAAACGCAGTTATTAACGACCCATCGAAAATCTGCAGGTATTACCAAATTAGATATGCTTTTGTTGCCAGAACCATTTCAGCGGAAGGTAGATAAACTTTCACAAGCGTTTGTTCCTTGGGTATCGGGTAGTTTAACGTTATTTTGAGTGGTAGTTCGAAAAAAAGATAAAATATGCAAAACACGACTCGGGTGGCGTGGACGCAGGGTTTGTCATACTGGCGCTTGTACTTTCAAGTAAGAACGTGAATTTTCTGTTTGAGACATTTATTTAAATAATTGACTACTGTACTTTACTTTTTATTGCTAAACGTATTCATTCAAATGTTACATAATTACAAACTGGTTTGAAGTTACAAGGTCAATTAAATAAAAATAATATATTTTTTATGAGTCAGTAATGCATTTTATGTTCGTACTTACAAATTTTATCATCGACTCATAGAAATCGGTAATAGCAACCATAAGAAGCTATTACCGATCATAGATATATAGGTAATTTCATTTTATACTTTTGTGACATGACAGGTACCTATTATTATAAATACACACACTCAAACTGACCCAGATCAATCGCTCCAAACTAAGCAAAGCGTGAAAGTTCCTAGAAAATTCTGGAAAGTTTTCATTCATATTGGAAATAGAAAATTTAAATCTCCCTATAAAAATGGTAGAAATTTTCAAATTAATCCACTATGGAAACTATCATACCACACCAGCTTAGATACGTTTAACTGCTGGGCACATACCTTCTCTTATCACGATCGGTAATAGCTGCTTAAAAATCGTTAATAACTTCACAGCCATTATTATGGGTCGGCAATAGCAACAATCGACTCAGTAACTTTAAAAAATATTTTTTACATCATAATCCTTTATTTAGGTACAGGTAACTTAGTAATTACCTTTTATAAACATAATATTAGCATATAAAAATGGAAAAGTATATTTGAGGGCATCCTGTATGCTTAAAAACTATGGTCGATTCTAAAATTGCCTTAAGGGGTCATTAATACCTGCAGTTACCTTACTTTAGCTCTACATCTGCATTCATGTTTGCTCGATTTGAGCAAGACATAAATACTGTAAAGAGGATTAAGATGTCCGATCACATCAGTGATCAACAAAATTGATTTTAAAACATCTCGAAGCAAAAAAATAATAATTAAGGAAACGCAAATAAGAATCTTGTAGATTGCAACCATGCAATGTTTGCTTAACAAGTCTAGAAGTTGGAAGCAAGAAATAGAACAGTTCTATAGTTATACATTTACATTATAATGAACTGCCTACATCATTTTGTAAGCTACTATAACTTAGTTTTTGTTGGTTCACTAGAGGTCACGGGACACCTTTCGTACATAGTGCGTGTGTTACCGCGATTGTGTTCGAGTTTGCTTAGTACCCGACTCACAAAGTTTGGCGCACTTGAATGCGCGTTCATTTACATAACCACCTCTTTGCTCAACTTTGAAGTCCTAGTTAATTCCAGAAATAATTACGTTTTCATATCTCATGCTCTGAAATTGAGTCGTTGTTGTTCTAAAAAGTGCGCAGAAAGTGATACGTTTCTGCTCTAGTGTAGAAGAGTGGTCTCCTCCTCTGCGTCCCTGTCCCACGAGGAACTGGGTGGAAACAAAATTGAAAAATTATGTAAATTTTTCAATTTTTCCTTTAATTTAAAAATTTCAAGTAACGCTCGCAGACGTTTCTGCTTCATAAAAAAAACAACATTTTAAAATTACTGCAGTTTGTTACAATATGTGTGTTTTCGCAAATATTGCAATCTAAATGTTTTTCGCTAGGGGTTATTTATCTTCACACTTGTAGTCTCCAATTGCAAGTAAAGGATGACTCACGTTAGAGCTTCCGGCGCTTCGTTTTCTATGGAAGGCATCACGTGATCACCTGTCATGTCATAGAAAAGTAAGCGCCGGAAGCTCCGGCCCGGACACGGCCCGGTCTAACATGAGTCATCCTTAATTCCTAAGGAATAAAAATCACGGCCGTAGGTCTATTAGGTACTTTAATTACGTATTTTGGAAAATAGCCTTGTCTTGTTTCCTTGCATTCGATATGAAAAGTAGTGTTTAAGTGAAAGGCACCAAGGCTCGAATGCGCCTATAGTCCGAGACTACTAACCACTACCAACTACTTCGACAGATAAATGGGTGGCTTTCAATTCAACCCTTGGTTAACAATCTACTATTTCTCGCCTTGGTTGTTGTTAACTATTTAGACAGTGTTAATAGTATATTACGATAGATGTTGCTATCCCCATGATGCCGGCAGTCACTGTGCGAGCGTGACAGCAATATAATTATGCACGTGCAATAGAGATAGCAACAGGCGAGTCAATGTACAAAAATCCTTGTGTTAAGCGTCATTTCTGTAGTTACCAAAGGCGTCCTGTTCGGTCCCACAGTCGTCTCTATTCAACTAGGTATTTATTAATCTGTGACCCCGTTGCGTAACTATAAAATTTGATTTTAGGGTTCCTTACCCAAAGGGTAAAAACGAAAACTTGATACGTGTTGATGAAACTTACGTATAACTAATTTTCAACCCAACCTGTTAACCAACATTAAATTTACTGAAAGGCTATTTATTTGCAATTCCCATGAAATAATGAGAATGTAGACGTGTCTCCAATTATCTGGCATACTAGGAATTTAGTCGATGTGGTATTGGTTACTTTTCGATTGCGAAATCTACATCAACAATCACTAAAAGAAACGGTTCGCAGATTTTGTTTCATAATACGATCTTCATATTATTTTGACAATAGTTGGGCCAAAAGACTTGATTCAACAAAGTTCCACAGTATTGACCTATTGACCGGTATGGGGTTGAGTATCCAAGGAATTCTATCGTTAAAACGACAAGAACGATATGCAACAAAAATATTTTTAAAAATATAGTTCTTGTTGAGTTTTTGATAGAATTCAAACCAAGAATGTGTCAAAAAACACTGTCGAATGAAGAAGGGCATGTAACGAAACTTACGACAGGAGCGGGGAGAAATGGAAATTACAGAAAAACAAATCTTGTTTCAGCCAGTTTCGGTAGGTACCATTAATAGGGTTTTGAATTTGGCAAATGCGTTATGGAGCAGGCTTGCTCACAGATAAATTTTAACCTGAAAGACGTTAGGTAGATTTGGAAGGTAGTAAAATAAGAAGAGTCTAGTTCTGTTCCACCAGATCTTCTCTAGCTATGCAAAGGCCTAAATTTGTAACAATCTAGAGTAGGATATTACCCTGTTGCAAAGCTCGGCGCGCCAGCGACGGGAAACAAATTATTGCCATATTGCAGCTTCCGGCGGCGGCCGTCCGGACAAATAAATTGCTATCGCTGGCAACTAGCTGTTTCGAATGATTTAAACTGAACTATTGCGGTATTTGAATTACCTACCTCACATGTTTTCTATAAACACCTCAATTCCTCGTTAGGTATGGAATTACTTACAGTCAAATATTTTCCTTGCAGCTATACTTGCTTGCAGCAGAGAATAAACGTGTTTTCTCCTCGATTGCTCGGAAGGCGCAGGAAGTTTACTGTAAATAGCAAGAAAGAATAATGAAATAAATCTAAGCTACCCTCTAAATATAAGCCGAATAGATTCATTTCATATTCTATAACATAATTTAAATATGTAAAGGGGCTAAACTAACAATAACACGTACCAATTTCTTGTGCGATTTTGCAAGCACAGAACGGCAAACAAATTATTTCGATATCGCAGACTATCCGTGGCTTTCGCCTTTAGCCGTCTCCCGACCCGAACCAACACATCCAATCGATACCAACAACCTAAAAATATGATTACAACATATTTGGACACGGCTTGAGAACACTACAGAATACTTTTTTATACCTATTAGAATACACTTTGTTCAATCGGCGATGGAAAATATTATGATTTAAAAAAATTGTTGTAATTTAGATACCGCATTTTTTTTGTTCTTTTTTGCTATACCTACCTATAACTTTCTAAACTTGCGTGAAATACCACCCTTTATGGACAAGTGTGATAAAAATAATCTTAACCTTCTTAATTGTCCTTTATCGAGGGCCTTACATTGGAACTAGATGTTCCATCTAAGCCATACCATTATTTTTCATTGAGACGCGAAATATATGACTCAAAAGAAAAACCCTACAGAAGGGGTTGGCTAATGTTTGGGAATTCCAATGTGACATCATTCTAATTTCGCGCCTCAACGGGATGACCTAAACAAAATGTCCAACTTTAATTAAAGATTCTTTGTATATCGCCTATTACCTATATACTTACTTTACTCCATTGAAGTAAAGGGACGTAGATATGGCACCAAGCACTCGATCGTGAGCCATCAAATATAGGTTCCGGAACCTATATTGAGTGTCGTACCGGCTGACGCCAAAGCATATAATCACTATGACGCCAATGTGTCAAGATTGTCAAAATCATCTACTAAATATAGTTGGTCAAGCAAATATTGTCAGTAAATAGGAACAAATAAACCTATACTCATCCTTTTCTTTTGGGTGCTAGTAATAGTGTAAGATAAAGATAGTATGAATCTCTCTGTCTATGTTTGAAATGAGACAGTCATATTTTAGTTTTGTCAATTATGAACGTCACAAAGGTCGTTGCTTTACTCTTTGGTCAACGACGTCAACTGTAAAATGTCAAGAATATAATGGCTTTGGCATTATTCAAAGAGAATATAACACTACGTTACTATGGCATTATTTACGAACTAAGAGAAAATTTCTGGAATATATTAAAGGTACTATTATGGACCTAAAGAAAATAATAACTATCTAAGTACAAATGTGTTTATTCAAAACAAATTTCATCCGAACTACAAATTGACTTACTTTTACGGGCTAAAATCACTGTCAAAATAAACCTACCATACAACTCACCTCTGTGTCGGCCAAGATAAAATTTGGGAAACCTGCAAGATTTTTCCGACCTTCCTACTATACTACTACTAGGGTGCTAAGCTACTACTTCCTCCAAAAGCCGATTGGATAGAGGCTCCAAAAGTCGTCGATAGAAAACGACTTTGCAAGATGAGAACAGTGATGATTAAGGTAAGCTTGTAAGGTGTGGATTATAGATTTTACTAATCCACCGGGCATCAATTAAATCTGGAATACACACGCCGTATATCCGCTTACAACCATTTCAACTATTTAGTCCTAATACCTAACATACCTGTAACTCGTGAAATACGAACAAAAGATTTCCTTTGGCAGGATTTTTCCTTAGGACCCAAAGATTTAAGAAGTGAAAGTGGAGCCACCAATATTTTACAAAAATAAAAAAAATACAAAAAATTGACACGATTTCGAAGTAAAAATATATAAAATATGAAAAAAGAGACTTTTTTTAATTCTTCTTCACGCTTAAACCGCTTAACCAGTTTATTTAAAATTTGGTACAGAGATAGTTTGAGTGCCGGGGAAGAGCATAGAATAGTTTTTATCCCAAAAATTATACCATAATAGTTGAAAAGGGAGGTAAAACTTTGTATGGGGAATCAATAACGGCTGATCCGATTTAGATGAAAACTACGTCTGCATCTTTGATGATTTATATGTATATTTAAATGATGACAAGCATACGTAATTTATGTAAGTTTTTATTACAGTATTGATCATTCTCGTATGATCAATACCAAACCTACCAACCCAGACCTTACCAACATAATGTACCAATGTACCAGACCTTATTAACAAACGTTCATCCAGGTCTTAAGCGTTCGTCGACACGTACATTTACCTTATGTAGGTACAAGTTGTAACCCTGCCTACCTATTAATGTTTAGGCCAGGATTACACTTGTAAGTTTTACTCACGTAAGTAGGACAAAGCTTTTTGCTAGAATGAGATAACGATATTCATATCTCATTCTGTAGTATAGCTGTGTCCCTACTTACGTAAGTAAAACTTACAAGTGTAATCCTGGCCTTACAGAAGTATGAGTAAGCATTGTTTATCCATTTGTTTTATTAGACAAGGCGTCCACATTTGCTGGCAGATACTAAACGATTGTTGGCTCGTGTTCTACATTACTCCCGGTCGTCTACTTTCCCTTTGAAATGAAATGTAATGAGTAGGGTATGTTTGCGGGTTAGCAGATGGGTTTCTGTTTATCGAATGCCTTTTATTACTTTTTTTTATGTTATGGCTAACGCAGATGGGTAAATAGCCGGCCTAATAACAATATAATGTCAATTGGATACTTCCTGGATGGTAAGGCATATTATACACGATTTTTCTTTGCTTACTTTTCTCCGTATACGTTTTGTAAAGAGTTTGTTTCCTAAGGTACCTTTATCACGAACAGGTTTCCATGACCAATCGACTCCCGGGCGATAACTCGTATAGTGGTGAACGGCTATGTATGATGAACCCTCGTGGAAGTCAGCTGCCGCTCAGTTAGTGGGTTGAGGAATGGCAGCCGGCCACCGAAACACGTAAAACATTTTTTTTTCAGTCATCGCCTCCCATTTGTTACTTTGTCACATGGTATGGTTTGTATGGTGGATAGTAAAAATAATCGTCAGTCGGTTGTATCGCGGTGGAAACACCGTCAGCTGGTCACATGAACTTGAAAAACATTTTTTTTTTAGTCATCGCCTCCCGTAAGGTCCTTGCCCATCTTGCCATATTTTGGTCCATCTCTGTGGGTGCATGCGGCAGACATCGCCGACCCAGCAATATTTCCATTAAATATTTTTTTACTTGTGTTTTCTAATAACATTAGCAGCAGGCAGCAGCGGCAAGAAATAAATTTAGCAATTAATCAATTAGGTATTTAACGACAGTAAACTTCTCGTGCCAATTACGCTATAAATTTTTAACGCGCCTCTAAATTGTTAGCCATTTGGCCATCAGTCAAGCCCTTAAAGACTGCGTCGAAGGCAATGCAGCTTAGACATTTGGCACACAACACCGTGTTTGTTATAATAGTTTCCTAGTTGATCTTAACGTTGTCATGGCTGTCGGTAGTTGGCGTTATCGATGTACTATGTAATCAAATATGGTACTTTATAATATTATTACCTACTTAACAGTCTTGTACGTACGTATTTCTTTATATTCCATATTTTTTACAGGCGTCTGCTTCTTTTAAATATACTTGGTGACCGAGATTTTATTATATAATCCTTAGCTTCGTTCAGGATTCAATGTACGCCCTTGCCGTTAGTATGTAATTTTGCTCCATTGTGACACAATCTACTATTATATAATTCAGCCATTAGTCTTTGTAGGGGCTCCGCGAGAAAAAACAAACAAAAACGGCCAAGTGCGAGTCGAACTCGCGCACGAAGAGTTCCGTACCATTACGCAAAAAACGGCAAAAAAAATCACTTTTGTTGTATGAGAGCCCCACTTAAATATTTATTTTATTCTGTTTTTAGTATTTGTTGTTATAGCGGCAACAGAAATACATCATCTGTAAAAATTTCGACTGTCTAGCTATCACGGTTCATGAGCCTGGTGACAGCTAGACAGATGATTATACATGGCTAATCCACAGACTCCACAGTTCAATGATGACGAACGAAATTTTTTTTATTTTGGGCTCCGTCAAATATTTCGCTTTTCATAAGGGTTCCGTCACCAAAAAGTTTGAGAACCGCTGATCTAATTAAATACTTACTTGCTTATGGAAACATTGTATATCTAGGAATATGCCGTTTTGCCGGAGGCAGTGCCGCTACCAATTAAAAGTTTTCGCAAGTTGATTTTTCATGTTTATTGAGTAGGTAATTACCGATAGGTACGTCTAAGCAAGTAGGTACTCCTGAGTAATAGGATTTTACAAGCAGACAAACGGAGAAGGAAGTGAAGTATGGAACCCTAAATAAATCATGACTTTATTTGACCGATGTCCCTGTCAGAAAGACATTGAATGCATAACAAACACAAGTTCGAAAACTTTTGGAACGTTATCAAAAATCTTCGAGTAAGTATTTAGTCTTGACATTCTATTTAAGAACGTCAAATATTTTTGGCCCAACTTCATTCAGATAATTTATTTTTAACAAAACAGATCTGTTTATAACTCGTATATTTCAATGTTAATGTCAACTCGAGCGATTTTAAGTTTTTTTTTTGTGAACCTTCATAGGATATTTTTTAAGAAAAAACAACCGACTTCAATGGGGGATGCCGCTGAAAGTTTACTTATTGTTGATGGTGCACTCTTAGATTCCCGACAATGAAATGAAAAAGACAGCATCTTTTGCCTAATTATCCTAATCCATCTTTTGCCTAATTGCCTAATTATTATAATATTGCCTAATAATGTAGAAAAGGAGGTTTAACCACCCACTTTTCTAGTAGCATTTCGTTTTTGTAAGGGTCGCAGTTCTAACCTAACCTAACCTACTTTTCTGATAGCATTTCGTTTCTGTAAGGGTCACAGTTCTAACCTAACCTAACCCAAGTGGGTTAAAAGTTTCTAGTAGCATTTCCGGGTCCGGCTCTGGGTCCTGATCCGAGTCCGGGTCCGTGTCCGGCTGTCTGGGTCCAAGTTTGGGTCAGAGTTCGGTCCGGGTCCGGATCCGAGTTGGGGTCCATGTCCAGACCCGGGTCCGGGTCCGAGTCCGGGTCCAAGTTTGGGTCTGGATCCATAAGGAAGAGAACAAATCTCCAAACGTGAACTATGTGTCATTGAAGAGTTCCATTCTGATCATCATCAGCAGTTCCACTTCATCAAATGTCACTTTTTTAAATGTAAATGCTGGATTTGTTGATGAAAATACAAAAATCACAATATGTATGCCTTTCACATTTGAGGAGTTCCATCGGTTCCTCATGGGTTTCATGATCAAAATACGTCTTAAAAACTTAAATTGCTTAATAAACATAAAGAAGAGGACAAATCGCCAAACGTAAACTATGCGTCATTAAAGAGTTCCATTCTGATCATCATCAGCAGTTCCACTTCATCAAATGTCACTTTTTAAAATGGAAATGCTGGATTTGTTGATAAAAATACAAAAATCACTATATGTATGCCTTTCACATTTGAGGAGTTCCCTCGATTCCTCATGGATCCCATCATCAGAACTCGAGCTTGACAAAAATGTTTCTTGAAAACCTAACTTGCTTAACAAACATAACGAAGAGGACAAATCGCCAAACGTGAACTATGCGTCATTAAAGAGTTCCGTTCTGATCATCATCAGCAGTTCCACTTCATCAAATGTCACTTTTTTAAATGTGAGTGCTTGATTTGTTGATAAAAATACTAAAATCACTATATGTATGCCTTTAACATTTGAGGAGTTCCCTCGATTCCTCAAGGATCCCATCATCAGAACTGCGTTTTGACAAAAACGGGACCAATCTGTATGTATATACTTACAATCAAAAAAGAATTTTCAAAATCCGTCCAGAAATGACGGAGTTATGGAGTAACAAACATAAAAAAAACAACCGAATTGATAACCTTCCTCCTTTTGAAATCTTGAAGTCGGTTAAAAATTGATACGGTTTATTTCTCCACAAAAAATCAATTCACAAATGGTCATTCTATAAGAAACTTGAAAATAATCATTTGGCAAACTTTTTATTCCGCAAATATATCACTTCATAAATAGCCACTTGTCTAAAACACAATTCGCAAACAGTGTTTTAATTTGTAAACTATTACATTTAGTAATGTTATGTTCGATCAAATAACTAATGAAATACAATTATAAAGCCACAAAATAAAAATGTAAGACCATTGATTGATAAGGACAATAAGGATAAGTTTAACAGTCATAGGTAGTTCTACCCAACCTACTCGTACTTTTCTGGAAACAGTTCGGTTCTGTAAAGGTTGCAGTTCTAAAACCTAACATAACCGACTTTTCAGATAGGTACCAGTTGAATGTTCTTGGGCATATACTTAAGCCATATTATGCTCTATATCACTGAAAATGCAGGGTTAGCTTTAGCCAGAACAAAATTACAGGACTTCGAAAATGGCCTGAATGGCTTCGAGAAAAGGATGGTACGGCCATGCCTCTTTATTTTGCTCGACTTGGCGGCAGCTGCGACTTTCACAGAAATAAACTGGTACCTATCTGAAAAGTCGGTATTACCTAGGTACTCTAGGTTATTTAAGTTAGGTTAAAACTGCGACCCTTACAGAACTGCAGAACTTAAATAACCCAGAGTAGGTAATGATTTCATAAAGAATTTCACCAAACAATGTGTTTGAGTTATTTAACTAATAATTTAAATAAACAATGTTTTATGAAAATGCGTATTTAGGAATCATAATTTTGCCAAACGTGTTTGTAAACTAAATGTTTGTCAATAAAATTGTTGTTTGTGAAATAGTTATTCACCAATCTTCGATCACACACTTCGATCACACTTCGATCGACCGGTCTAAAATCGCAATTTGTGCTTTTTGGGTCTATGCAATCCCACCAAAAATATTTTCACGTAAAATGTTGCTAAGACGAAACCATAAGGCTCGCACTGTCAAAAAGTTATCAGATCTCTTGTAGAGCCAAGCTTCTAACTCTACAAGCCACATATTTTGAGTAAGGTGTAGAGTTTGTGAAGTTTGGCCTTGTAGAGTTAGAAGCTTGGCTCTACAAGAGATCTGATAAGTTTTTGACAGTGCGAGCCTTATGGTTTCGTCTTGGCAACATTTTACATGAATATGTTAGTCCTAACTCGGCAAACCCCGAGTTAGGACTTCTGAGCTTCCGTCAAAGACCAGGCCGCGTAGCCAGCATGCCAATCGCTTACGCTCTGTACTCCGTAGCGATCAAAACGCAACTGTCTCCACACTGTCTCACTAATTTATGGACGAGTGATAGAAAGACACAAAGCGATTCGTTGTCGTAGCGATAGCGATTGTCACTTGCCTAGGCCGGCAGGTCTGAGCACCGTAGGCGTGATCTGGAAGTACGCACTATGTCCATGAGCCTACGTTTGAGTGACAGAGACAGGTCTCCCTTCATCAGGTAAAAAAAAACTAGGTATCGTAAAAGTATTTTTCATGAAGCGTGGTCACCCTGTTACGTCAGATGTAAACAAACCTGATAGATTAAGATTTGTTTACATCCGACGTAACAGGATAGAGAAAAAAAAACATAAATAAGGGTAGTTTACAGTTTTAACCGCCGTTAATCGTTCGCGGACCTTGACTCGGGATCATACTGTGTGCGCGCGCGCTCGTGACATTATTTAGCTTTATCGGTAAAATGCTTTCTAACTGCGAATTTTATGAAACGTGAAAATTTACGTAAACTGTTTGAAGTATCTTTTCCTGGCATTCGCAGACACGGATTGAAACCAAGAATACCATATCGCACAACTAGTCAGGCACAAGGTAATGATAATGGGAAAAATTGCTGCATTTTTTTTTCACATTTGATAAATTTAGCAGAAAATGCAATTTTTTTATTTAGACGTCTTTTCATTTGTATGAAGGGAAAGTAGGCAACTTACGTGCTCCTGACGTAGACCTTATCTCGTTGCAATAAGGTTTACGAAAGGTCACTTACCTGTGTCAACCGTCGGTTCAAGTTCAAGGAGCGCGTAGTTGGCCACAAGAGAGAGAGAGAGATAATTAAAAACGAAAACACATGTATTTTTTTAACGCACTTATGTTTCAATTTGGTAAATGGTAACAAGGTCACGGTATATGTTTAACTTATCAATTAATACAAAATTTATTTAATTATACGAACGGGTATACCGCCATTTAATTTCATTGTTTTTACCTTAAATCTCCGTGTTGTTTACTTAGATCTCCGTTGACATTTTGCTAGGACGTCAGTCTTTCCGTGACCACAGCTGGTGCAACTCAGCTGAAACGTCGGAATTTAAGGTAAAAACAATGAAATTATTCGCGGTAGACCGGTTCGTATACTTAATAAAATATGTGTTTAAAACGCGAGTTTAAAGTGTACAACATTGCGAACAAATCAAATTATTTTGCTTTGTACGTAATGTTACACGTACTGCCGGCCCTTAGAGTTGGTCAAAGACGCCTAGTTTTATTACTAAGATTGCATAATACTCGAGAAATTGTGACGGGTACCGTTGTCACTGTGACGGGGTAGCTTGGAGGTCCAGGGTGTTAGCCGTGTAAGCTGAAGACGCCGATTCGACTCCGGCTTCTGTCTCAGTCATTCATTTGGGTCCTCCTCATATTAGCGCTTTCCCAGTTCCATCCTACAGAAGGCACAAGTTTATATGAAAGTGACTGCCAACTGACCTTGTTATTGTGATTAGTCCAGTTTTATCTCGATGTTTACCGCACAGAAAAGTGGTAAATATCAAAAATATATTTTCATACATAAGATCAAAGAAACCCATTGGAATGAGCCGAGGTTTGAATCTACGACCTCCGGTGTAGTAGTCGCAATCCTTTACCGCTTAGGCGCTGTAACAGCCGCTGCTGTTACCTGTAAAATCGTTCAGTTAGACGGACAGATGTTAAGTACCATTGTGGCCAGATAGACAGAGAGACAAATATGGTGATTTATTTATTTTAAACTTTATTGCACAAGAACAAGTACAAAAGGCGGACTTAATGCCTTGAGGCATTCTCTACCAGTCAACCACTGGGCCAAACAGAAATTGTTAAGGTGATGTATGTTAACGGAACTAATGTATTAATAATGAATAAATCGTTCGGCTCCTTCTATGACTTTAAATTAAATTAACCCATTTAGTTTCAACAACTCGACAGCACGGCATTTAATTAATTGCTTCATTTAATACAATGTATCAAATAATCAGATTGGTAAAGTAGTAAAAATATCTCAGCCAATTGAATAATATCTACAAATTACGCTGCAGAACAGCTGTTCGCGTTAGTCAGCGACGCATGCTCGTATGGCCACGCTGTACGCTGCATGGTCAAGTGAAAAACTGTGTCAGTGCGAACAGTTGTTGCGCCTACGTCAGTGCCGTCATGTTTCATACACACATAGGTTCAAGGGGAGCCGGCCAGCACGGCGGTCTCTATTTATAGTGTCTCGCATCTATTTCACTGTTAGCCCGCAGTGCAGAAATGTCCGGAGACGCGAACGTCCAAAAACAAGCGCGGAAGCACCGAAAAACGCGCGAGATATTGCGACCGCGCGGGCGCGTCCTCACGTCGATAATGTTCGGTGATCGATCGATTCTACATATCCAATCTACCCGACTCTGATAATCAGATCTGACCAACTGACGCGAATTAAATCCCAGTACTCATTAGACGATGCAATTACGCGCAATCACGGCACGCGAGCTTATGCAACCGTTTTCAACACCACCTGTTTGTTACAGTGCCGTATCCAGTAATCATTTTACGGTGTATGAAAGTGACCGAGTGTTTGTGATACTAGTTTCCTAGTTAAAATAGGCCATTTTTGTGTTGCTCATATATTTTATGTTTCGGGTGAAAAACAAATATGACATTGGAACTATTTTACGCTTCGCCTGGCGACGCGCCAAAATTAACACTGAACAGCTGACTGTAAATAAACAAGTGTTTGCTGATAAAAACGTAACGTGTTATTGACAAACAATCAAGAAAATTATCAACATGTCCGAAAAAAAAGACGGTGATCATAGTGACGATCCCATAATAGATGATAATGTAATTCGAATTCAACTGAGAAAGCCCTGCCAACAAAAATGGGAATTACGGACGCGAAATCTGTCTCCTGGGATCAGATTTCCTACGATACAACTTTTTGATAGTGAAGGAAATCTCCTCGTGGAGACAAATGATGAAAACGTTTCCATAAAGACTTGCGATGAGCACTCCATCAGGGGAAGCCAGTCGTTGCGGGAGAAAGATTTCAAACATTGCATTAGCAAGAACTCGATAAGGAAACATAATTCCGTCGCTGGAGACAAAATTTATACAAGAGTATTTCGTATGCCTGTCGTAATTAACGATAATGTTGAGGGAGATAATAAACGTTACATTATACGAAATTCCGGCAGTGTAACAAACATTCCAAGTAAACTTACATTAAACACGAACTTTTCTAATTTGCAAATAAATAGCCTCGAAACCACCCCTTTCCAGTCCGAAGGCGCTAGTGAAGTTAGCAGTTACAAAAGTTCTGACAACGATAGCTGTATCGATGACACGAAGCCAATATCGAATGAAACCGAAACCAAGTCAATATTGAAAATGAATGGCATAACTTCAACAGAAAGTTCGTCTGAATTTTCAATGGATGCAAAAAAGAATGAATCTGAATTTGAAATAGGTACGATGCTTCATAAATCCCAGTCATTGAAAGATGCCATTCAAAGAAGAGGTTCCACAGAAGGGCATAAAAATGACACTTTGGCGCGTTCCAAATCTGGAGTTTTGTATAATGGGCCTAGCAATAAGATATCGTTCCTGAACACTTACTTAAAAAGCCTACCCTCGCGGTCCGGGTCTAATCCGGATTGGTGTACTGTACACAGGCGAAAAACAATGAAATTTTCACTAAATTCTGCCGAAGCATTGAAGCACCACGAGTCACCTGAATTTTTTTTACGAAAACCATGCCTTCAAAAAGTACGGGATAACACATCAGAGAACGGATTCATTAATATTCCCACGGACGCGGCGACGGCTTGTGAAATGAATAAACGCCTAAAAATGTACAGACGTGGCTTTTCAGAAATCGAACCACGGAATCATTTAGAGAGTGTGACTATGAGACAGCGGAGTCACTCCGTGTCGGAAAACTTGCGGATTGTCCGCACTTCGTCGTCCGAAAGTGTGGACGAAGCAGACATGGTGCTTAGCCGACTGAAGAGGAGAATACTCAAGAATAAGTTGAGAGAGAAAAAGCGGAGCCTTGGTTCTAAGTACCTTTTCAGTAAGTGCTTCTATTTAGTTTTTACACTATGAAATGCTTTCCCATTGTCATTGAAATGGATAATATAACATAATTTGTCGAATTTTTCCTTTAGGTAATAAAAAAATGTGTATGTAGTACCTATCGCTCGCAGACGTTTCTACTTGATACAATGTTAAAAAATTAGTAAATAATTTGTCGAAATTCCATCCACAAATTTAATTTTTTGAATTAGGTATATCTACTTTTTATTGCAAAATAACTCAGGATTCAAGTAGTTTCAATATACTTAGTTAAACGCCTAGCTCGTAATCAACGTTTACTTAAATACTAAGATGACACAACTTGTTTTCCTTCCTCACCATTACGATTCAAGTCCCTGTTACTCATATCCTAAAAGGGCGTGGTACTCCCAACATTTCCCACCAATAAACGCACTGCGATTTAACACGCAAAGTTTTATTATTATTTTTATAAATTTTGAGTATCTCTGACTCTGTCTGATACTGTGCCAGACTGTGCCCTGCCCACAAGTACGTAATTCAAAAATCTATTCTCTACCTGATGTATACTGCAACAATATCGATGAAATATATTAGCAACAGGCAATAACTATTAGATACCTATAGTACAGGTACAGGTGTAGTATAGGTACTAACCTATCTCTGTATATGGTAGGTACCGTCTATGTATTATAAACCTTGAAGTCCTTAAAGCGTATCTGATCAATAACCAGAGCCCGGAATTTTCGCGGCAAAACAAAAGACTGGCGCAACCTTGCTAGAGTTAGAATTTTTTTTTTTATCGATATCGATAGTTAGGTACTTAATGGAAGAAAAAATGGTCCACCAAATAAAAAAATACACAATACACAAACAGCACATGACATTATATTTGGTTTGTGATATTGATAGGAGTAGGTAGATAATCATTAATTTCTCAACCTTCTCTTGGAGTAAACAGTTTCGTTTATCACTATAAAACCATTTATGTATACTATTAAATTATGTATACTAATTGTGTCTGTTTATATATAATTTTATACAAACCTCACAATTTAATTTTTTTATAATATTCTTTTTATTTGGTTGACCGTATTTTTCGTCTATTACCTACATAACTTTCGATATCGACAAAAAATGTTTCTAACTCTAGTAAGATTGTGACAGTCTTTTGTTTTGCCGCGAAAATTCCGGGCTCTGTCAATAACCATTTTTTTTAACCATAGCTAAATATATACGTAGGAAAATATTTATTAAATAAACAAACATATTTCAAACATATTTTCTGTCATCGAGCTCAAATTTCTGATACAAATTACAGAAATCTGTATTAAAATAGGTACCATAAGGCAGCAGCAAAAAAAACGTCAAGGAAAAGAATAACAGTCTCTTGATAACCTTTCACCTGTCGCGGTAGAAGATTGAAGGAAAGATAGGAAATTCCAGGGAAGTGCCGAGTTATGGTAATGATGGTCTCCATTGTCAGATGATTTATACAGCTTTTTCCTAAACACATGTACAGAAACATGTGATATAGGCGTATGCAGAGTTTTCCTTAGGTTAATTGATGCTAAATCTGAATCTATAGATTACAGAAAACATGCAGCTTGCAAGCTGCTTTTAGCAGAGAGCATTTTTTTTTGTTTGGCATTCCGGTAAATTATTTTGGGATTCCTTAATTTACTTTGTAGTTTAAAAGGGTGTCATCGGCATCGACAGGAAGTTTGAAGGCTTCTAATTAAATGTATAGATTAATCGTTATTACACGACTGCCCAAAAAAAGGAGTGTATTGTTTACTTAATTTATAGGCTAATTTTAATTTAGATTTAAATATGTATGGTCTGCATATGAATGCGAAAAAGTGATATAATAATACATACAGATTGTCCCAGAAGTACTTACAACGTCACAGTGACACCAGAGGTAGTTAAACTCAAGAGGAACCTAACCAGAACCTAACCTAACCTAACATGACTCCAGTAAAAGTTGCACGGTTTTCGAGTTATTACCAAAATACAAAATATAATTAAGAATTTTCCCCTTCCTTTTAACATTTTTAGTACCTACCAGCATAGATAACTGGAAAACCATGCAACTTATACTGGAGTAATTTCTGCATTTCTCCACGACAAAAAAAAAACAAAAAAAAAACGCTGGTTAGGTTCCTCTTTAGTTGAACTACCTCCGGTGTCACTGTGACGTGGTTGTTCTTGAACCCCCTGTATAAACATTGGTATCTACACTATCAACAAATGTAAGAAAACTTTTGGAATAAATAAAACGTAACATTTTCAAACATATTTTAAAGCATACCTATACAAAGAGTTTTATAGGGTAGGTGCGTTAGATTTCGTCCAATTATAGGAGTTGCCAACTTTCAAATGCGAAAAAAAAATCTTAAAGTACACATATCAATGTATTGTATTTAATTGTATTGCTCATATTGTCTGTTTTAGGTTAATATTACTTGACCATAAATAATATTTACGGTTTTTATTTACAAAAACTATATTTTGCATAAGTAGTGTTATTTTAGTTTCCGTCCACCTATGTTTTCGTCCACGTATGAGCCAGTTTTCGGCCATTGCATTATTGAGTTTAAATCGATTGTATATTTTGTTTTTATTAGTTAATTTTTAATAATGATAATTTTCGTGATAAACCTACTATGTCCTTCCTTGGGATTGGGACAAGCTATTTTTATACCAAATTCAACAATCCCTTATTTAAATCGATCCAGAATCAATTGTCAAAATACCATTTTATTCACACACCGTTGACAAAGGAGTGGACGTAAACTAAGTGCCTGCTTTAATAAGCCATACAAATCATATTGTGAGGAAAAATTAGGTATTTTTAGATATATTCAAATAAAATCACTATTCTAAATATTCGCCTAGGTATTTGGGTTTCCGTCCGTTCGTGGACGAAAACTAAATATTTCATAAAATTCGTATGTTAGCTCTCGTCCATCTAAGATTTCTTAAAAAAAAACTCATTAAAACTAATAATTTTTGGTTTTAATATACTTATAGAACAGTACTTGTACATGGATATTTCCCATGTGCACTTTTTTTTCTTGGTTTTAATATATGACCTATATGAAAGGCAAGGATGTGAAGCTGCAACTAATATATTTTATTTTTAATTCGCTACTTGCGAAATATTATATTTATGTAGATATATTTATGGTTTAGACATTATGGATTGCAATAAGTCCAAAATTATGCGGTATGGTAGGTATAGGCAATGAGGATATAATAAGATAGAGCGGTACTGTCATAGTAAATTTTGTAACCACTGTAAATTCACTGACATCTATCGACATACTTTAAAACTAAAAATGAAGATTTATAAAAATACGTTAAAATGTATTTAAATATGGATAAATCATTTTTTTACTTGCATTAATATGATTTTGACCCATGTTCTTTAACTGGTATGCGTTATTATAAATAACAAACGAAACAGTCAACGCCCTCTATACGAGAGTTGGCCAAAACTAGTGGCGCCATCTGATCGAGAATCAAATTTTTTCCTTAGACTGTATCCATCTATTGGTATAGGTTTATACTCAAATTTTTCGCAATTCTTTGTAGGTACTCCGTCAAGTGGACGGAAACTAAAGCTGGACGGTAACTAGCACACTAACGTCACTAACCCTATATTACTTATAACATTTTTATTGAATAGCTAGTAGGAACAATAAATACAAAAATGTTAGTTTTCCAAATAAGAAGGAAAGCGCCATCTATAATCAAAGTAAAGAAACAACTCGGAGCCCACGCTGTTCCTTTTCTAAGTTTGTATACCAACAGAGCAACGTATTACTGCGCCCTCTTACGGATAATGTACTTAACTAAGAAGTTAGCCTTTTATGGTTAGAAGTTTAAGGAGACCACCGTATCGTGAGGAATAGCGTTACGAGTGTATCACATAATAATAAAATTAATATAATATCTGGAAGACTGAGCTTTGCTCGGAGAACATATAAAATCTCAAAAAATGTGCGTTTTCCCAGAGGTAAAACCTAGCTATTTAGATAGATTTTTCGTCCTCGAAAACCCCCGTTAGAGCCGTTTCCGAAATCCCCGAATTATCACATTGGGAAAACTACGCAGAAGGCAAATGTGCGAGATTTATTTATGTGTACAAATTAGTTGTACATGGTTGTACCTATGTGAGTTGAACGAAAGTTTACGGTACTGAATAATTTTTATATTCTTATTCTTCTTGCTAAGTTGATTCACAGATTATTCATTGCAAATACTTATGTAATATTTTTCCTACTATATTTAAAATTTAATATTTTGTAGTGGAAATAGGACATCGGCTTCTTCTATTCCGGAATCAGTCCACAAAGCCAAAGTAGAACGGAGATATGGAGTTTATATTAAATCCAAGAATGTTAAGGTGGTTCGACTAGGTTACCCAAAGCTTAAACCCCGCTAGATGGCGTCACTTTCGCAAATTTTCAGGTTTTATTTTTTTGTGGAATAGTGTTGGTATCTGTATACTTAAAAGTATGTTTAGCGCACTTTTTACATAAATATTGAACTATTATAATAAACATTGAATACTTCATTAGTGCAAAAAACACTTTTAAAGTCGACAGAGTGTTTCTGTCATGCTATTTCCTACTATTACTCACACATGCAAACAGTGTTTCCGTGATGCTTGTAGTAGACAATTTCAAGCAGTGTAAGTATGCTGCAATGGCGTTGCGGTATGTTCGTGGAAATACGTGCAAGAGGATTCGGGTTCGAAACTGGTACGACAGGGGTACTTTTTTTTGTCCTTTTTGTGTTATCTTATGTTTCTTATACCTTTTATTCTTCGAATTCTTGTCCGATTCCGATATAACCGAAATATATTTCAGTGATATCGGAAACGGCTCTAACGATTTCGATGAAATTTGCTGTAAGGGGTTCGATCTAGCTAGGTCTTATCTCTGGGAAAACGAGCATTTTTGAGTTTTTACTTATGTTTTCTTTTTCTTCCAGATATTCAGTATTATTAATAAATTAGTTTATAACGTTTTATAAAAATATGTGACGTTTTGAACTAAAAGGTACCACATTGTCGGTTGTCGATTAGGTTGATTTCATTTTGAAGCTTTATGGAAATATGACAACAATAAGTAGGTACCTGTTTGGTTGAAAACGCCACATATATTGAAAACCTGACTTTCACAAATCTCACCTTTTTGGGTTCTTCCAACTCAGAAAGGATGGAGAATACTGACGATTCTTAGTAGCACTAGCCCAAGGAAGTCCAGGTTTGTAAGTGTTAGGTATCAGTTTTTTTTTAAAGGGCTAAATATAGTTCTACAAGTAAAGCAATCCCTTACTGCCCAGCCTCTATAGTATTTTTCAAACTGGAAGGGTACGATGATAGATTTCATCTCCATACAATTTATAACCTAATAATGCCAGATGTTGCAAAATTATATTGAATTGAGATCTATCATCGTACCCTTGCAGTTTGAAATAGTTATTTACGATACAAGTGCGGAAAATTCGAAACGAGTGGCGACAGATTAAAACACGACCGCAGAGAGTGTTTTAAATCGACACGAGTTGCGAATTACCTATTCGCACGTGTATCGTACAACGTTTTACAGTACATATGGCCCTTTAAACTTTCGACATATGCATGAAAAGTGCTCTTTACGCACTAGGGCGAGAAAGTTGCACCATATGTACTATAAAATACTTTTTAGTACATATGGTGCTACATATACGTTACCGCCCTAGTAATTAGTACAATACGTGCATATGTCGAAAATGTAAAGGGCCATAATTATGTACTGTAAAACGTTGTACAATACACGTGCGAAAAGGTAATTCGCAACTCGTGTCGATTAAAACACTTCCTTCGGTCGTGTTTTAATTTATCGCCACTCGTTGCCAATTTCCTACTTTTCGCACTAGTATCGTAATGTACTAATAATAAAGTAGTAATTGTAAAATAAAATTAAAACTTTTTTTATTTTATTTTTTTGGATTCAAGTAGGTACAGTGAGTAACAACATTGCATGGCCTTCTAATTATAACTATTATAGAAAACGGGATATTTATCATGTTTATTTATATTATTTATTTCTCGATATTTTGGCCGGTCTTGCAAGACCAGTCGTTGTGGAGATCCCTGGGGAGGCCTATGTCCAGCAGTGGATGTCTTGTTGGTGTAGATGGATTCACACAACAAATGAAATAACATTTTTTCATATTTGTTAGCCGTAGTTGTCCCTGTACCTGAAAGAAAAATAATATCATGATAGCACAAAATCTCTAATGTTATAGGAAGAAAGATGATGCAACAAATTACCTAGTAATAATTGTGTTTTTCATTCATAGACAAAATTCCATAATTTTCATCCCCAGGAAATGTTTTATTTTACTTTATTGCAGTGAGGATGTCCTGATTTTTTCTGGCTAATGAAGGAAAACATTATATTTCCAAGAATGCCTCTTCATTTTGCACAATACCTAAAAAAACCTAGAGTTAGTGACACATTGACTATTCGGCAACCAAAACAGTAATAATTACATTATATAGGTATTGTTCACTGCTTATATCTACCATTACGGAAGAAGTGAGAATTATTTTCTAAAAAGATCGGCACGAGAAAATTACAATGTACAATGAAGGAATGAAACTGTACCTACCTTACGAAACTTCACCATCATGAATTCCGCTTCAATTGAGTCTGAATTTTTCTGGATTTTCGCGGACCAGAACACCGATGATTTTTGTAACTTGATTTAGACGTTGCTATCATTTTCAATTTATACAAACAAATTGACACAATAAACATGACCCTATGTGTCAGTGTCAACACTGTCAAATAAAAATGCACTAAACATGACGGCACTGCAAATCCTGCCAGGTCGGCCAGGCAACGTCGCCAACGTCATAGAGTGGCAACGTCGCACGCAACGTATTTGTACACGACATTTGTGACACACACATACGTAAAATTGATGAAAAAATTACGTTGATTTATGTATGATTTCTGTATGAAACAAAGTTTTTCTATTAATTTAGCGCAAACGAATATTCGAAAGTAGATAAATGAGCAAATATTTGTGTAGTAATAGTGTGTAGTGCCTTAATTAAAGCAGATTGAATTTTGTATGAAAATCGAACCACCTTAAGGGAGTAGGGAGGGATCAGTTTAAAGGACCTCTACGAAGAGGAAGTCGCGGGCAGAGGCTTGTCTCAAATATTTAAATCCCTCACGTTGTGGCTTCAGGGTGCCTAGCCAAGGTGACAATCGCTTGCGCTACGACAACGAAACGCTTTATGTCCCTCTATCATTAGTGCGACAGTGACAGTTGTATTTCATTCGCTACGGAGCGTAAACGATCGGCATGTTGGCTACGCACCCAGGTATAAGCGTAGATTAGCGTAGTAATCGTATCGTATCGAATCGTATCATGCTAGCGTGGGATCTATAACCTTAACTCTATTCTACAGTGAAAGAAGGCCTGGAACAGTGTACCTACCTGTATACCTAAGTATAAAGCAGTGGGACACAAGTCAGTTGTGATCGCATCCATAATATGTCGAAAACGATACTAATTGCGGTTGCTCGTTCTATCTACCGCTGCCTGTGTGCCAATGCCAATATGAGACACTGATACGTATTTATGTTTTTTTTTTAAATAAGACCCACTGTAACATACCTACTCGATATTATTAAATAAATTTTGTCGCCACTAGTTCCTGCCTTTTCTTCTCGAAAAGATAGCACTCATAGTTGTATACTAAATAAATTGAATTTCTCAAAGGAAAGAAGTTTAGTATTTTCCATCGTGCCAACGAGAAGTCAGGAAATGAAAATGCTGAAATTCGATTTTCCTTGCACGTCGCGGGTTGATGAGAGAACGTTTCTTGGTGAAAAGTTATAATTTAAAGTTATTTTTTGCAAATGTAAAGTTACAGTACGGGTACACACCTAAGTGTAATCATCACGAAGACCTAGACAGGTAAAACACGATAAATCGAAATAGATATTTCTTATCATTCTATCCCGTTATCCAAAATACAACAATAGCAGAAGTTTTCCAACACGCTTATTTAGAATAGAAGATTTCCAATGGAATAGGCTTATAAATAGGGTCTCTAACTCTATTGTTTGACGTAATTATTGAAAGTCATAATGTAAATGATTGTCATATTATCATTAGTCATAAGTTGGTTTTTCTCAGAAACGCGTACCTTTTCAGGACTGCCATAAAACAAACCTAACCTAACCTAACCTATCTATAGAATAACCCGAGGAAAATCCTTAATGTTAACGGTTTCAGAATTATGACTAATGATAATATGACAATCATTACATTATGACTTTCAATAATTATGTCAAACAAAGGGACCCCTTATAAATAACTTAAGTTTGCTAAAAGTGACCCAGGACATACTCGAATAACCGTAGCAACGAGTGAAAATAGTGTTGATCCATCCAATTTTATTTCGTTCATTCATGTAGAACAATAACAATAAAAAATATTAAGTCTGACATAGTGCTGGTACATCGATCGCAGCGCCAGGCCGTAGTACTTGTCGAGATCGCCATCCGCCATGATGAGAATCTCGTGAAAGCTGAGAAAGACTAGTCTAGTAAATACCTAGACTAGGCTCACGACGAGATAACCGTCATGTAGGATGTTGATTCGACGATCATTGTCCCGACCGTCGTTTCAGCGAACGGCTGACTCAAGAATCAGATGCAGAAGGCGATAGTCTTGGAAACGTCGCCGATAGTCAGACGGTTCCTCACTTTGCGGCCCTGACCAACCGGCAGCTTGGGTTCTGCGGAGTTCTGGAGCTAGGTTTTTATAATGTTTTTAGTATGTGTTATCCAAATATTATAAATAACCTAGCCTAAGAAAGAAAAAAACAAAAGAAAAAATATCTAATATTTTGCAAGTTTTTTATGAAATAGCTACTTCGGTACCTTGATGATATGTGATCTTTACAAATGTAATTGCCTCAATAAAATCACTCCGCCCTATGGCTTCGCCTGTCTCCAAATATCATAAAAGCAACATTGATTACTAATTCTGTTATGAAAAATAAACCAAAATACATTACATTGTAGGCGTATATAATGTATTGTAGGAGAGTTGATTTGACACAATTTTACACAATAGACTTTTTCCTTTGATTCCATAAATCTAAGTAATGACTTCCTCAGTTTTTAGCGTTCCTTGGTGTTATTGCCGGTAACAGCCAGTAATAGGTTTAATGGAATAATAATAACAAAGAAGGAAAAGTGGAAGATATTCATTTATATATGTTTATTTAACCATTTTAAAAATATTTACCCATGGTATAATTTAAAATCGACCCCGGCTCTAGTTTGTCTCTGAATTAAAAAAACTACGTATGCGTGACATGCGTGAAAAGTTTTCATTTGCCGCCATTTGACGTACAGTTCTCTTTTAATTAGTTTATAAGTAAAAAATATGTAATCTGTTTTGTTGTTTTTAAAGTAACTACTTATAGCAAAAGTTTCGTGTAAAATGCGCGATAAAGATATTTCGGAGACGCCACCCCATATCCTCGAGTTCCGCCAGAGAGCAACTATGCCCCAATGTCGGTTGTAATATGAGGTTAGTAAATAGTATATATTAGAAAATTTATAATATAGTGCATGTAACTGTACATAATTAGGCATTACGTACCACGGCACAGCGCAGGGATCAATTTTGGGGCCGACGGAGTACCTAATCTATGTTAATGATATGATTAATATATTCCAAACAGCCTCGGTATACCAGTTCGCTGATGACACATGTTTATTAATTGCTAATACAGATATAAGAGTGGCGGAGTGTCAGATGCAGAGCGAGTTCAACATACTATGTAAATGGGCTCATGATGTGGGCCTGTCTATAAACTATAGCAAAACTAAAGTAATGCACATTTATTCTCCATATGTTAAAATTTGTGAGACACCCAAAATCGTGGCCCATGACCATGCTTGCATGCACACAGCGCAGTCCTACTGTAGCGGTAATTGTGAGTCGTTGGAGGTTGTCAACAACCATACTTATTTGGGATTAAAATTGATACCTCGTTTAATTGGGGACCGCACATCGATAATGTATGCAACAGGCTAAGGGCTATCCTCAGCAATCTTTGTATAATTAAACATAAAATGCCATATAACATTCTCCGATTATTGTATATTGCTCTGGCCGACTCCATAATTAACTATGGCATATCCAGCTATGGGCGAACCTATAAAACTTATTTACTAAGAATCCATAAACTTCAGATTAGAATATTAAAAACTATAGTTCCGCTAAAAATAAAACAACAATATAGAAATAATTATGAAAACTTGTTTAATTACTGCAGGGTACTAAGTGTGTATGATAAGGCTAAACTGGCTGTAATCCTGGAATACAAGCATCGTTTGGGAGAGCTGAATAGATATAGTAGACAAAATAACCTTCGCAGTTTACCCAATGAACCTAATTTCATGACTACTAAGAATAATAATGTATATAGACTGTTGGTTATAGACTGTAAGCTTATTTGTAAATAAATAAAATGAAATATGGTAATAGGACTTGGTCCTCATACGTGCCAAAAGCTCTAAACAGCTTTCCCAGAGATGTAATTGAAGATATAAATAAGAAACCTAGTAATATTAAGGCTATTGTTAAAAAAGTGCTGATAGACATAAATGTATAAAGACTCACTAGCATGTAAAATATTTAATTAAAATTTAATAATGTAAGCAGGGGTTGCATCCCCATATCCCTTAGCCCATATAATCTTAAAAATATAAGATTGGAGCTAGGAATGTTGTAATTCTTGTTCCTTATGAAAAATAAACAGTTAAAATTTTAATTTTTTATTTTTATTTAAATAAATGTAGAAACATAACAAATAATATACCGAGCGACTCAAAGGGAATGCTCTCGGTACTGAGTGTATGGCGAGTTACGAGAACCGGTACCAGTACCGGGAGCACTGCCTAAAACTAAGTAAAAGCGTGTAAAAAATTGATCAAGTTTAGTAGTAACTATGTGGTGCAAAAAAAAGTGAATGTAGCAATTAGGTTAACAGTCAAACAAACCAATATTTTTTTTATTAAATGCATTTTGAACCCTAACTGGGCTGATCTTTTATTGCTCAGTCATTGAAGCAGAGATATTGATAAAACCGTTCAAGGATTTTTTTTGGTTTGATCCACTTGTCATTAACGGAACCCATCATCATCGCGCCTGTTCGGCTTGCCAGCCGAGCTGCCTCCTCGAGCCATCGAAGGCGAAAACTGAGAAAAAAGTGACATTCGCGCGAGGAATCTTTGGCCGCGTGCCAGCTCTGTCGCCCGCCGCGTCTGCACTTAGCTATCTAGGGATTTAACTTGAATGTTGGAACTTGATCTTATTCTTATGCGATAAAATATAGATATTTAATATGGTCATATTGGTAATTGAAGCGTTGTATTTTTTAACAGTACCCACTCCAAAGGCAATGAGTGCGTCTTTGTTGATTACATTGTCTTACTCTCTTTTAATCTATGTAGGTACCTATCGTAATGGTGGTAAATCTATGTACTGTAAAGGGAATACACCTAGTGGGGAAGATGTGGTAGATATTTAAACATAGAGGATTGATCTTCAACATATTTTCTTCTTTTCACAGGTTAGCTACGTAGGTAACAAATTATGTGACTATCCTAGATGTATGCCTCTTTCGGAATGGCGATCCGCACCCCCGTTCCATTTGACAGGGAGCTCGGATTCTAAATTTTAAATGCGTGTCTATTACCAGTTACTGATCAAAAAGGCTGTAAAGGTTGCAATCTAACTATACCTAATGATGTCGTCTACGGATACTTTTTAAAACTTACGCTCATTCATAGGTTGGTACCTATCCTATCCTAATATGAAAGATAATCAATTTTCAGCAGTAGTTCCTTTGTTCTGGGGATGCCGTTTTCTTCTATCTTATTTTGGAAAACTCCAAACGAAAGTTTCCCAAGTAACATTTTAGCGATAAAACTAGTTCTATAAAAGCTGACTATTATTTCGATTAAACACTGATAGCGATACTGCGGCCTAAAATTTAGCGATATAGCACGCTATAACTCTCTTATAGTCGGAATTAGGCACCGACGTTAGTGCTTGAAGCTCTACAGGGGTTCATTTTATGTGCAATAGTGATAAACTAGTGATATAATTGTGCTACAATAGGGATCATTCTTGCCGGAAGTGATAATAAAGGGTTAAAGTAGCAGTATTTTTACTTATAGTTCTAATAACCTTGTAATATGTTATCTTGTATCACTTACAGTGTTACAAGAACGCTGCAGTAGTGAAAACAATCGTTTGTAGTTTTAAATGTCAAAATATTTAATACAATTTCCAATAATCGCTCATAGTTTTGCGTGACGTAGTCAGACAAATTGTTTATAATGGCGACAGCTTGATGGTTTATTGGAATTATTATTACCTGGTGAGTACACAGCAAAGTTTCACGACACGTATTAGAGAGAATTCAACTGAAATTCTATTGCGGTTATTACTTTTCTGTCATTATATATGGTATTTTACATCTCAATTTTCAAGCGCCTTGTACCTATAAATATACATGTTTTGATAAATTTTGTATACTAAAAATACTAGCCTAGTTTATTTTTTGTAAGTAAGTTAATTATAATCTTTAGTTTTGTGAATGGTTATGCTAAACATACTAGATATTGTAATATCAGAACAAAATGACCTTAACAATTACTGCTTTATTACTAGATATTTCAAGCATTCTTGTGTTTGTTTGTAAACAAAATGGCGTAAATGATTATTAATACTTATGTCGTAGTTTAGAGCTTTTGGGCCTATTAAGGCTATATTTGATGTGGTATTCGACTTTAAACAACAATGTATCACGGTAAACCATTAAAGGTTATAGAGAGAGGTATCTTATCACTCAAGGCTAATCTGAAGAAGCTTTGGCTTTCCAATCAGCGTGATCTGGTTAAGTACTATCCTTTATTTTTATTTTCTTACACTTGTAATATTTATATATATTATAATATATATATTTAGTATTGTATGTATGTATGCTAGTATGTATTTTATGTATTTTAATCTTTAGTGTTATTTCTTTTTTTAAATATTAATTTGTACATCCTGTAAGTTTGTCTATCTGACCTGGCTATAGTTTTCCACTCATCTACTCGAAGGTTAGCTGGAAGAGATCCCTTATAGGGATAAGTTCGCCTTTGTACTTCCATTACTATAATTTATTTTTGTAAACCTGTGTTGTGTACAATAAAGTGATTACTACTACTACTACTACTACTTATACCTGAAATACTTAAAAATAACTTTAAGCTGTAATAATGTTCGCACAAACACTCTTGAAGAGCTACGGTTCTATACTGCTGTTATAGCACTTCTAGCACTAAAAAACTACGTGATTTAACAGGGAAAATTATGTCGGTTGTATCACTATATTACTAAGAGCTATAAGAATTACTGTTGCCACTCTTAAATGGCTTAAGAGTATTTTTATAGCTGTTGTAACACTGTAGGCGGCATTAAGCACTAAAAGGTAAACATAACACGATTATAGAGCTATAGCGCGAGTAAGTTATAATGGGTACCCCAAAAGAACCTTCAGCGTTAAAATCTACTTAAAGTGGTAACCATAATATATAAAGAGGCAGCTAATACCACCTTATTACAGCCTTTAGCTGCATTATGCAATCATATGTCTATTATATCACCTTACTAGCGCCGGTGTATTAATAAGACCGTTTATTTCCATAGTATCACCTAAAACTATTATTATGGGTCTTATAAAACTACTATGTCACTCAGGACTCTAAATGGGTTGTTGTTATGGCTAATGTGTTTGTTGGGTTTAGTGTCAAATTTGCAACGTAGTCAGTTGTGATGTGATCTCTTTTTTACCAATACCGTATGGTGGTCGATACCGTGATGATATATATGGGACCTGTATTTATGTACTTACCTATATGTCGCAGACAAATTGTAAGATTCGGCATTTTACAAACGGCATCGTCATTTTGCAAACATTTTCACGTTTGGAAATTGCCCAAGGCAAATTGTTAGTGCGCTCAATAGTGTTAACGTACCACAACGTTGATACCACACCACCATCTTTACGGCCACCAAAATCTCAAGGTCACCCAAAACCGAATCAGAGCACCCCACTATCCATGTGGTCTTGTCTGTCCTACCGCTAGAGAGCAATTACGAAATCGGAGGCGCGGAGGGGGAGCAGCCCTCGCCAGCTGTGACGGAGCGCGGGAACGAGCGAGGCGAGCGGCTGAGGCTGGTCGCCGACCGTGACCGTACTTCGTCAGGCGAGGGCGGAAGGGCTGCTCTTCCGCAACGCCGCAGCCACCCAGAATCAAAATCAGAGTTTATTATATTTGTATAACATAGGTATTCAAATGCGGATGTACAAATTCAATGTCATGCCAACCTAAATAATAACACATGCATACTTTGACATTAATAATATTCTGACAAATATCACAATCAAACTTGCAAAACAATACAAAAAACTAATTAATAAAAACAATTAATCGTGTGATGTCATAACATGTGCAATTTATATAAAATAAAAAGATCCAAAAGCCTCCCCCGTCCCACGCGCCCCTAATAATAAGTCCGACGAACTCCAGATTTGATGGACACACCAGCGTTTTTCATAGTTTTGATGAGCAGCGCCACGCGTGGTAAAATTAATGAACTAATTCGACCAAAATGCTGCGGCAAATTGCTAACGACGCTGTTAATGTCATAAGGTATTTTACAACATGCCGACTTTTTACAATGTCAACGGCAGATTCTTACAATTTTCCTGCAACATATACATGTTGGACAAATAAATGCTTTTGACTTTTGACCCGCATTTTGTCGACTATGTCGCGCATACCCAGGATTCCTCCCATGCACTTACCTGCTAACTGCGAATTTTATTGACTTGTAAAAGATCAACATTTTAAGTTTGACCGGCATCCTTTTTTTAAGGTTCCGTACCCAAAGGGTAAAAACGGGACCCTATTACTAAGATTCCACTGTCCGTCCGTCTGTCTGTCTGTCTGTCACCAGGCTGTATCTCATGAACCTTGATAGCTAGACAGTTGAAATTTTATATAACAACAAATACTAAAAAGTACGGAACCCTCGGCGGGCGAGTGCGACTCGCACTTGTCCGGTTTTTAATGGGTAATAACAGTATGGCTATTCGTTACTGAATGTTGTATTGTTACTGTACTTATATTAAACTGTATATTAAATCATATTTACTACTTATCCAGATAAGGTAATATCCATGGTAAAGAGGAAGAGAACGTTTTATTAAGCTGAAAACTTTCTCATGCACTGAAAGTGGGTCGTTGTTGTTCTAAAGAGTGCGCAGAAAGTGATACGTTTCTGCTCTAGTGCAGAAAAGTGGCAACTGGCTGGGAACAAAATGGAAAAATAGTGTCTATATTTCTCCGCCTGGAACATTCAATTGGTAATTGTTCTAATTTTAGTAATCCCGGATTGAATCCTTTTTTAATCAAAATATTTTTTTAAACCTTACACTTCTGCGAATAAGCAAAGGCAGAATCTTATACAGCCACAGTTAAACGTTTGTAGTTTGTACGATATTTAATGGGTTTTTAAAGTTATTTAGCACTATATTACATATCATTATTTATTATATATTTACTTACTTACTTTATATTCATGAAAATAAAATCAAATATAACTTAAAAATTGCTTATTTTATTCATTAATTAGTTATATAATATTTAAATTCTTTAAAATACTTTTATAGGTATAATAGGGTATCCAATTGTAATTTTAAAGTAAAGCAGGTATTGAACTGTTGGTTAAAAACATAACACACACGTCTTAAAAAATTAAATAAAAAGACGGTGTGAAAAATTACCGCTACTAGGGGTCAAGGTCGTTGTTTGCAGTGTTTCGTGCCCAGGCAAGTGTCAGCAGGACTTAGAAACATCGGATTAGGTTTCTTAACTTTATCTTTATACAGTTATTTATCATATGCAGTTGGAAATATGTAGGGTTTAAGAGGTTTTTATAATTTTTTTAGCGTAATTTGAGCGTATTCAAACAGTAACACATGGGCTGAGGCCTGAGGCATGCGCAGTGGCTGCGAGGCGAGTCAATATCCCCTCTCTGGGGCGCCGCCGCCATGTCGCTCCTTTTGGGGCGCGAGCGTAAAAGGGCATAAAGACGAATATGGTTATTAAAAAAAAACAAGACAAAAAGTTTTCGGGAGATGAAAAGCATTAAAACTTTAAATTAGGTAGAGAGCCCTGCAACATCGTCATATACATCATCGTCGTATACGTGTTTAAAAAACTTAATCAATCAGTCAGTCAAATACATGCTGGTTTACATAAAGCAATAATAGGTACCTACGTGACCGATAAACTTTAGACCTCTGACACAATTTGATCGACCAGACCTCCTTTGTCTTGCCGGTTTATCGTATCGAAAAAACAGAAATTAAGTACTAAAACTTCAAACTTTTGCTTCAATGTTCTCAGTAAGTACATACTCGTAACTAAAATATATTTAAGTATTACAGGATTTTTAATACTATTTCCCATTAATGGTTCCTCATCCTTGTTTACATACATACATTTACATTACATATAACCTCGGGGTTGTAATGTAAGGTACTGTAGGCCACATCCACCACCTGGTATAGTCACAAATCCTCTACTACCTACCTAATTCGGCAATGTCAGCATAGAAGCAGGTAAATTAGATAACAAGACCAATTAACATGCAGGGCATTATAGATGCACCTCTAAACTTACACATCTAAAAATTACCATTTAATTATTCATATTGAAGTAGTTGATAAAACATGTTGAACGAGTTATATTATGTGCCCTAAAATAAACAATTGTTAAGGACGGGTCATAATTTTATATAAAAAAATTGATACCAAAAAATAGGCCTTAATGTAAGTTACGTCTTTATTCGATGGAGCGTCATTAGTTGCCAGTCCGGCCGCTAGTGGATCTGCCAACCAGCTGGCTGGTTTGACAGTCGCCACTCGGCGCGCGTCGACCGGTCCGCAAGCCGGCAGCGCGTACTTTGTACACGTGCATTTAAATGCTTTTCAATTAACCTATCAACTTTTAAAACTTAAAACGTTTAGAGTTTGTAGCATCCGGACAGTGTATTTAATTGAAAGATTTATTTATTTTGGAACGTTTTTAGTTTGTGTTCAGTTTAGTTTTGTGGTGTGTGAATTTGGTTGTGAGTGCGCGGTAGAATTTGTTTTGGTATTTCTGGTTTTGTTTTTAAGTTTTGGAACGCGCCGAAGTCCAGGGCGATAGTGAAGGTAATACTTAATTAGTTATTATTAATTACTTGTCGTAGCTGTGCTTATACTCGTATTAGCAAAGTTAGATATACTTAGCACAGTGTAAAAAGTTACAGTGGAATGACGCCTTTGATGTTTGCGTAAATGCCGACACTGCACAAGAACACAGTAGGATTGTCACAAACTTTTACACAACTGCCCAAAATAACACCTACGTGGCAATTAATAACACACGCTAGCCCTGTAAGTAGTACCGAGCTACGAACAATGGCGATGTATGTAGCTCGGGTGCGCGTGAACCACCCCTCGCCCCTCGCACCCCGCATGATTGCCCTCTGTATACAACTAAGAGCCACTTGCATCATCCCACTAACCCGGGGTTAAGCGGTTAAACCATTAACCCAGTCTCAAATTGTACTTAACTGGTAATCATGGTCAGTGGAATTGTGCAAGTAGACCTAAGGCCCCTGGAACCTAGTTACCATGGTTACCAGTACAATTTGACACTCGGTTAACGGTTTAACCGCTTAACACCGGGTTAGTGGGATGGTGCAAGTGGGCCTAAGTCGAATGACTGTATTGTTTTATAGACTGTAACTTAGGTATGTGTGTAACCTTAGCGCTTAAACCGGAGCTACCTCTTTGCTGGCATTACTCATTATTCAATCTTGAATAGGCACTTGGTTAATCTTAATGAAGTAAATAATGCCGGTGTGAGTGAAGAGCATGAAGAAAGTGACATTTTGCGGGAGTTGCATAATAATTTGGATATCTTATAAGATAATTTTTGCCTCACCTCAGCTGGTAAGTAAACTCCAATGAGAATGGCAGGTGTTCCTTAGGTTTTTCAAAAATGACGTGTCAGCTGCATCTATGTAAATACTTCTTCAACCCTGGAGATAACTACGATTGAAAGTAGCTAGTTTTTCTGGTTGTCTTGCCCCTCTTTCTCCCACACAAAAAACAATATCGGTCGTTGACGGACAGATTAGCGGATGAAACAGCGTCCCTAATCCGGGTGTACCTGCCCGGCCTGCCTTGCACAAGGTCCGGCACCCGAGATAAAGAACAGTTTCCGTTGAGTGGGACTAGCAATGTACAAATTGGAGATATTGATATTGGATGTGAAGCCAGATTATTTTATACCAAGATTAAATTAAATTATTAATAGACTTCAAAATGGAGGATGTTCTCAATTCGTCGGCATCTTTATTTTCTTTGCTTTCCTTATGGATGTTTCCCGATTTCTCGAAGACGGCTAGTCCGATATAAAAATAGTTATTTGTACAACAAGAGAGCAAAGTTTTATATTTCTTCGAGTACTTATTTTGAATCCTGTGCAAGCGAAAGATTCTATAATAGATAACTAGACAATTTATCCCCCTTATTGAACTTATTAATAAAGCTTTACAAGCCTTAATTAGTTAACTTATGTTTTATAATATTCTTACAAATACATAAGTCAAAATTACGGATTAATAGCTAATTAAGGCTTGTAGCGCATTGATGATGAATAACGTCATGTACTTATATTGCATTGCGGTATATTGATTAGATACATTCGTAGGAATAGGTACCTACTGCGACAGACCTTCTATAAGAGCCTCGGTAGAGAGTATCATTTCGTTCCATTTGGAGTTGAAACTCTAGGTCCATGGGGTCCCAGCGCGCATAAGTTGTTTGCAGAAATCGCGAAGCGTCTGGTTGACGTAACTGGTGACCGAAGAGCTGGCGGCTTTCTCGCACAACGTATCAGCATTGCGATACAGCGGGGAAATGCCGCCAGCATCCTTGGTACAATGCCTCAAGGGCCTATTTTAGATTTAAGCTAGTTATTAATTTCGTTTACGTAGTACCACTGTATATATCTTGTATGTAAATAAATTTGTGATTTACTATATAGCGATGTTTTAAATACCTATTGTAATTATTGAAAAATAACAGATGGTTTGAGTAGAAATGTCAAATGTCATCATAAAAAACACAATTCCAACAGATTTCAACCCGGGTAGAAATCCCGTTCTCTTTTATTTTCAGTAGCTTTAAATGACATAAAAAAAACTCGCGAGTAGGTACCTACGCTAAAGTACTTGGGACTTGGGAGAACATTCAAGCCGCGCTGAGAAGATAAGTAGGTAGCAAAGTGGACTCAGCCGAGTTCGCTAAGTACTAGAAAGAACACTGATTTAAACTTTCACGATTTTTACTCATTATTATTTACAACGACGGGACTTAATCGCGTAAAATAAGTATTAAACCCACCTCCGACGTTTCGAGGACGGCGTTGTCCCCGTGGTCTCGGAGAAGACTGGCTAAAGTTGACATCAACATCTTCTAGGCGCGCGAGTTTTTCGAACTACCCGCACTTGGTCTTGTTTATTAACTTGAACGTTTTGCGCACTAGGGATGTTACCGGGTCGACACACAACACTCACAATATTCGATTTTTCAACTTTCGATATTTGGTTTCGCTTACACTTACTAATGACTGGGTTCCATGTGGATGAGATCTTAAAACCTTCGTCTCGATTGAAATTTCTATGTTTCTTGATTTCAATGGCTTCACGGATTTTTCTACTATAAAACCCACGATCTGTAGAAAGTATTCTAGGGTTGTGAAGCTCAATCCAGTGGTTTGGCCCTGACTCTAGTAAATGCTCAGCAACAGCAGACTTGTTCACCTGACGGTTCTTGACAGCTGCGATATGTTCCTTAACGTCGGAGGTGGGTTTAATACTTATTTTACGCGATTAAGTCCCGTCGTTGTAAATAATACTAGAAAGAATCTAAGTAGGTAAGTTAATGACCAATTAGCAAGAAAACAGCAATGAAAAACCTCAGACTAGCTCACTAACTGTAACTAAGATTATAAAAACATGTAATTCTTGTAAGTATCCTCGGAGAAAGGATTTAAGTAATTATTAAAGTAAAATAACATCCAAGTTTAATTGATATATATTGGACTATCTTGGGAGGGAATCATTAGATAGACATAGAATTAGATAAGTAGATACTATGTAGCTACCTACACAAAACACAAAATTCCTGGCAATGAAAAATATTGTGCAAACGGGTTGCAAGGTATCTCGTATAAAAATCGTTCACCCAAAGGCAGCAGGTAAAAAAATCTTGTCTTAAGCCAACGTACGCCAACCCGCGCAATGCGGATAAAGTGGGGACAAAAGCCTTAACTCGCTTGATCATCGTCAGGCCAAAATAAATATTGTGCCCCAGCAGCACACAATTCATTTTTAGGGTTCCGTACCTCAAAAGGAAAAAACGGAACCCTTATAGGATCACTCGTGCGTCTGTCTGTCTGTCCGTCTGTCACAGCCTATTTTCTCCGAAACTACTGGACCAATTAAGTTGAAATTTGGTACACATATGTAAGTTTGTGACCCAAAGATGGACATGTAACGTAAACAAATTAATTTTAAACACGGGGGCCACTTTTGGGGGGTAAATGAGTAAATTAAAAAATTTCGTTTGTCAAACTATATCGTGTTACATATCAAATGAAACAGCTCATTGTGCGAATCTATAATTTTAAGATGAACAGTTTAGAAGTTATTCAAGAAAATAGGCAAAAAATGACCATTTCCCCCCTTTATCTCCGAAACTACTGGGTCAAAAATTTTGAAAAAAATACACAAAATAGATCTTTACCTATAGATCACCGGAAAACCTATTAGAAATGTGCAGTCAAGCGTAAGTCGGACTTAATTACTTAGTATTTGATCCGACCCCTACGGGTTTTTTAGACATTTCACATAAAAAATACATTGTTTAAATTGTGTAATGTACGGAACCCTTGAAACGCGAGTCCGACTCGCACTTGACCGGTTTTTTGTTAATTATTCTTACACAATAATGTTGCCCTTTAAATAAGCTGTCAGTTTTAACCTCCAGTTTTACCCACCATTTCGTTCCATGGTAAATTTATTGCCTAGGTTTTTTGTCACAACTCCCTGGCCAGTCCCTTTTCTAATACTGAATTTATAATCGGGTATAAGATAAAGTCCGTCTAAAAAGCTTGTTGCACCTTTCTGAATTTAGTAACTAACGAGAGGGACGCCGCTATAGTATGTATTAGGTACATACATACGTAAGAAACGATGGATACTTCTTCTCCATGTCACTTCTACTTATTGATGCATCCCTGTCCTCAGTTACTAAATTCAATATGACAAAGAGGCAGAATTATTTTCACGTTTATTATAATATTTTAGTACAGTTGTAATGGGATTTATAGACATAAAACACTTGTCCTGGCTGACCTTAGGTGGGTTACTGACGTGTTACCGAAAAATGTTTGCCAAATTTTCATATCCCAAACTATCTTTCCCAAAAATTTAAAACCCAACTAATCATTTCCCAACTTAACAAGTCGCAAATAGATATTTCCCAAGAGAACGTTATCCAAAAAAATATTTGGACATTTCCTTACTTTGCCAACATTTATTTTACCAAATTTTAATTACTCGAAATGATTAGTTCCAAAGAATACAAAAACCATAACAAAATATGACAAATGTAACAGTTAAAAAATATTTTTTTTGCCAATTTTTATTTGAACAAATTTTAATTATTCGAAATGAGTACTTACCAAAGAATATAAAAACAAAAACAAAACGTGACAAACTATTGTATTTTGTCAATTACTTAGGGTCATTGCGCTAGTTTCCAGCCATGCTCTAGTTTTCGTCCACTTGACGAATTAGCAAATAATATATTTCATTTTTAATTTGCTACTTGCGAAATATAATTTTTATGTAGATAGATATATTGTTTAGACATTAAGGGGTAAGAGTATAGCAAAGGGGGGGCCGCTCTTGGGACTTCGAAAATTTCAGTGTTACTTTTTTTGCCAACATAACACCAAATTTTTATTATTTTGTCGTGTAAGAAATATCAAATGAAGTGTATTTTGTTATGTAACATTTTTCTCTAGGATCAATATTTAATTATGAAGATAGGTGAGGTTGTAACTAACAATAGTAGGTACAATAACATGTCCGTTCTGGCGCTCTCCGGCCGCTACCGCGGCACGCTCGCTTTGCTCGCTCGGCTCTGTTTGATCGCGGTCAACCTAACACACTCCTCCTCGCTTCGCTCGTCGTCGCATCTATCTTGCCTCTGCTACTTAAATTTACTGTTTACACATTTTTTATAACACAAAGTTTTCTATAGACATAATTTGTCAAGTAGTGGTTTTGCAATACAGTTATTTGAACAAACATTTTTTGAGTAAAGGTATTTTTGGGCAAAATAATTTTGCCCAATCATTTATTTGACAAAAATAAATTTGAGCGAACATTTATAGTCCAAGTAAAACATTTGAAAAAAAAAACAGTTGGTCTTATAAAAGTTGCTAAGTAACAGTTAGGGAAATGATCATTTGTCGGATTGTAAGTTTGTCAAATGTTTATATGGGAAAGATTGAGTTGACAAACGTGCAGTTGGTAATGTTTGGTTGGGAAATGAAATTTGGTCAAAAAAAATTCGGTAAAATGAAGGGATCCCGACCTTAGGTAGGTACATAAAACTTAAAAATACCGTAAAAGGTAGGAAAATATAATATGTAGGTGCTTAAACCTCAAAATTTTTATTTACAGTTCATATGGTGCTCCATTACGACACCGTGCTGTTAATAAGCACATTACGTAACTAGTAACTACTTACGTCGAAAGGGGACGACAGCCTCGAAACCGGTTTTCCATACAAACGTATTCCCCATTTTTTTCTCTGGATATTAACATTATTGATAATATTTTTACACAATTTCATGTATGCCAATCATAGCTATGAATCAAAAAATCGAAAAAAAAACGGTCTTTTGGTTAATTTTTTATTTTTTAATTATTATAAGAGCTAGGAGCGAAATAACAGGTTTCTTACAAAATTTTAAGAGCTAACTCTTATAATGAAGTGAAAATCGAAAAAATCTAACGGTCGGGCATAGCTGATTAAAATACCTACATCTTATTGTGTAAAAATTTTCCATAAATATCCAGGGAGGAAAATGAGAACTACGTGTGTTATGGAGAATCGATCGTCCCCTATCCTGTTACAGGGCCATAAATATGTATTGTAAAACGTTGTACGATACACGTGCGAATAGACAATTCGCACTTGTATCGTAAATAACTATTATACAGCATTAGGCTGTCAGGTAGCGAAAACGTTTTTTTAAATCGATATGAAATTTGAACCTTAACCCTTAATTTGACGCAAAACGCGGAAGGTTGCAAAAGTTGGGTTGAGGTTCAAGCCTCCTCAAAGCATAATGTGCCCTGTCATCAAAATTGCAGCGATAAAATATGACATATGCGGCCCGAGGGGTTAAACTGTGTTTTGTATTTTTTATCAGTCAATCTTAACTGCTGAAATTCTATAATATTAAAACACAAAAAAAAACAGATTTTCTTGCCGACGTATGACGCCAAAGCAAAATTTAATAATATGTGACAGCTAGGGGTCAAAGCCGGTTTCACCGAAATAGAAAAAACTGGAAATACCGGGTTTACAGTCAATCGCAAACCGGATTTTGTTGTATCACAAAAACCGAAAAACCGATTTTCTAAAATACGTACGGTTTTGTGACCCCTAGTCACAGCCTTATCAAAATTCTGACTGATCAGTTCTCTCATTTGTCTAGGAACTTTGATATCGTGCTGTATTTTTAGACCAAATCCTTGCCTTATTATATTGCTTCATTGGAATACGATCAGTGTCAATTTTAAGGTAAGAATATATCTAGTAATAGTGAGTACGAAATTAAATCTACTGAAACTATTCTCTCAATTGTAATTGGTAAACAACAAGTCGTTAATATTGCAGAACTGCAGAAGTGACTGCAATAAATGTTCAGAATATCACCTAGGTAGCAGTAAACACGCTCCGTAGACCAGTAAAATAGGTTAATGGTTGAATAAAGTTTTCAAGTAAGCATAGAATTGGTTCAAGAGGGCTGATCGATTCTCCATACACACGTAGTAGTCCTCATTTTCCTCCCTGGATATTGACATTATGGAAAATAGTTTTACACAATTTGATGTATTTTTTAATCATAGGTCGGGCCGTTTTTTTTTTTCGATTTTCACTTTATTATAAGAGTTAGCTTTTAAATATTCGTATGTAAACTGTTTTCCGCTCCTAACTCTTATAGTAATTAAAAAATCGAAAAAAATCAAACGGCCCGACCGTTTAGCTCGATTTAGATAGCTATGATTGAAATACATGAAAATGTGTAAAAATATTTTCATTAATGTTAATATCCGGAGAGGAAAATGGGGAATACGTTTGTATGAAAAACCGGTTTTAAGGCGGTCGTCCCCTTTCGTCTTAACTAAATTTAGTAATATATAGTATATATCAACTGAGGGTTGAATAAAAATGTTGATAGTATCTTCTCTGTCGTCATTTTTTTTGGTAGCCAACTATTTGATTCTCAACCTTTTTCTGCGAGCTAATTTTGTAATTCGTTCGTAAAACAACCAAAACTTACTAATTGCGAAAAAATAAAATGATTTTTCCCTGTATTTGTAGTGTAAGACGATATAACTAGCCAAATTTCATAATTCTAGGTCAACGGTAAGTACCCTATCAATTTTGATTCCCTTGAGAGGATCGAAATATATACGTTTTTTGCGACATAAACGGCCGTATCTTTTTTTTACGTTAACTTAGATAAGGGTCTTGACAGACAGACGCACGCACGGACGGACGGACAGACAGACAGACAGACAGACAAAGACGGACAGGGACGGAAGAACAACAAAGTGATCCTATAAGGACTCCGTTTTTTCCTTTTGAGGTACGGAACCCTAAAAAGGCAACAAAACTGTTTGACTCCAATGTAAAATCGGTGCTGGTGCCGGCAATGCCTGCACAGATGCTTCCAATTATAATATTGAAATCTTTATCAGTGACTAAATATAATTACATTAAAAACATTTACCATAAACTAATTAAATTGTGAGAGAGGTATGTGTCTATTTTCTTAATGTTTTATTATCGGCTTTGGCTCGTGGTCGAGCTGAGATGTGATTTATTGTTCTGAAGGGAACATTCATTTTAGTTTGTGGCTTTAATCTGTTCTGTAAACTGTCGAACTTATATAAACTTGTTTTCATATAAAATTTGGTAAAACAGCAAACTTTATATTACAAAATATATGTACGAGTTTATGTATGTTACATATAAAGTTACCATATTTTTCCAAACAATTACATCTCTGAAAACATTCCGATATACCTCCACTATTAAATACACCTGAAATAACGATGACATATTCGTTAACACATACTTAATGGGTTCATTCGCCCATTTATGTTTTTCAACAATACTTACGGCGCAATTTCGACTTTGTGTTTATTTTAGTTCAAAAGAAAGACTTGCATGCAGTATGTCTCACGATACTTTAAATTCGATTACCGATGCTGTTTAAACTCGTGTAAAAAACTTGCATACTCGTATCTTCTCTTCTTCTTTGTCGTAACCTCATGGCTGAGGGACGTGACGAGTGTGGACACTCTTCACCAGTGCTCTCCAGGCCGCTCTGTCTTGGGCCCAGTGCATGCTAGCCTGCAGTGTGGCGTTTGTCACTGATGTTATTCTGTCCGCCCAACGCGTGGCCATACGTCCATCCCTACGCTTCCTTGCCATGCGGCCAGTAATTATGAGCCTTTCCAGGCTATCTGGCCCTGTCCTGCTCAGATGACCGAAGAAACCAAGTACACGTTGGGAGCAAACAGTGGAAAGCCTCGTTGTAATGTTAAGTTCGTCGAGAGTAGACGCATTTGTACGGCGTTCAGGCCATGAAATCCGGAGCATTCTCCGCCAACACCACATCTCGAACGCATCTATCCTGCGACGGGTATCGGTTTTGATGGTCCAGGTTTCGGACGCGTACAAAAAGATCGAGAAAACAAGGGTCCGCATTAGTCTGACCTTTGTTTTGCGGTTTATGCTTCTGTTCTCCCATATTTTCTCGAGTCTTTTCACCGCACCTTTGGCCATCTGTGCTCTTCTAACCACCTCTTGGCCGCATTCACCATCGTCGCTTATTTGGGATCCCAGGTACACAAACTTGTGTACAACCTCCAGATACTCGTATCTAGTCATGTGCAAATGACCTACACTAGAATAGCCTTTTCAGAATTGATATTTTAAAGTATTTACTAATGCTACTAAACTAGGTCCTAATGGCTAAGTTGTGTCCCACCCCCCACTTGAAGGTTCTGTTAGTTGATAGATAAAGCGAGTATTTATCGTTGTGCATACATATTATGTATCCACAACGATAAATACCCGCTTTTACAATAGCAGTATTGAAAACGGGAGCAAGTTATAACCTCTTTAGTCCGGTTGCTGTTATACTTTGAGTAGCCATTTGCGAGGCTGAGCATGCGTCCGGACTTTAGTAAAGTTATTAAAAGTTATACTATATCATGTAAAGGATCCCGAGAACCGTATATTTTGTCGTCTTGACAATCGAGCCAGAACTTAGTGGTTAGCCTGCGAAAATTTGGTGACGGTATTTCTCTGACAAAAGGTAATCAAATTGAATGATTTTATTATATGCACAGAGTAGTGATCAATTAGAATCTGTTTGTTTTCGATTAAATTCAGTTTCGTAATTTCATTCTCCTTAAAATTCCGTTCCTAATCGTACTTTTCTTTAAAATTCCGTGGTGTTGTTTTATAAAGCGAACGTTCCATTTATATGGCCGACGTTCGTTTTCCAGGAAAATATGCATATTCATGAAATCGGAAGCAACGATTTCGTGGGAAATTCTGCACAAAGTTGCTAGCGTTTACTGTTCTTTTAACCATTAATGGTTTTTGTGTGTGCCACGCTGGAAAAACCGATATTAAACAAACTGAATAGCCTTTAGCTAACGTCGTGATGATTGGGCCATTTTCCAGGGCACGGAGATATACTTTCTAATACCTATAGTCTGTATCTTATCTTAAAAAAATGTAAACAAACCACAATTAAGTATTTTATTGGGCAAGTAAATTCTTCAAGTCAATTATTTAACTCGATGTGCCGAAACTTACAGAAGTTTAAGTACGATATATTCATGTAACAACGAAGCTGCTATAGTCGTGCTATTTTGTTAATAAGAATATATCGGGATGACTTGATTAATCAATAGTAATTTAGTTTTCTAATCATCATCATCATCATGTCAGACGATAGACGTCCACTGCTGGACATAGGCCTCCCCCAAGGCTCGCCACTCCGACCGATCCTGTGCTGTGCCGCTCGCATCCACCGAATTCCCGTGACCTTCACCAGGTCGTCGCTCCATCTCGTTGGAGGCCTACTACTCCAGAACCTTCCGGCCCCACCGGCCATCAGTTCTGCGAGCAATGTGTCCCGCCCACTGCCACTTAAGATTCGCAATTCTCCGAGATATGTCGGTGACCCTAGTTCTACTGGGAGAGAAACAAAGAAACCCCGAGCATAGCTCTCTCCATTGCCCTTTGCGTAACCTTGAGCCTTCTTATGAGGCCCATCGTTAGCGCCCACGTCTTAGATCCGTATGTCATCACTGGCAACACACACTGGTCAAAGACTTTTGACTTAAGACACTGCGGCAATTTGGACGAAAAGATACTGCGGAGCTTCCCGAACGCTGCCCAACCGAGTCGGATTCGACCAGTGACCTCTTTCTCGAAGTTGGACCTACCTAACTGGACTGTTTGTCCTAGGTATGCATAATCGTCAACAACTTCGAGCGCAGAGCCTCCGATTAATACGGGAGTTGGCACAACATGGACGTTAGACATGATTTTCGTCTTGTCCATGTTCATTTTCAGACCAACTCGTTCAGATACTCTGCTGAGATCAGCGAGCATCGCACTGAGGTCCTCCATGGTATCAGCCATGACTACGATATCATCGGCAAACCGAAGGTGAGTTATGTACTCGCCATTTACATTGATGCCTCGTCCTTTCCAGTCCAGAACCTTGAAGGCATCCTCCAATGCAGCGGTGAACAGCTTTTGGGAGATTACATCTCCTTGTCTCTGGCCCTGTAATCGGACGGACATGGTGGCGTTTTCGTACAAACACTTCAGCACTTCGATATACCGGTAGTCAATTGGGCACCTTTGGAGAGACTGCAGCACACCCCAAGTCTCGATCGAAGCTTTCTCGTAGTCCACAAATGCAAGGCAAAGTTTTCTAATATATTATGCAATTACTTCGCCCTAGTGAAGAACCTAAAACGAGATCGCATATTTAGCCATTTGAGGGAGGATGAAAACATCACACGATTAAATGAAATATGTTAAAGCCAGAACGATGAGGAACAGATCCAGGCAGTTTTCTATTTGGTTGGATAACTGATCAATATTTCAAGTAGGGTAGGGTAGGAAACAGTGGCTCAGCTCCAACAGTGGCTCAGTCGCCCCAATATCGCCTCTATCATGTTGGAATTAGGTTGAGTGAGCCACTGTACACGGCTATTTTTTTCCTAGCCACTGTTTACCCTACCCTACCCGAATATGTAAAAATACATTGTTTACATTTTTAACTGCCTAAAGATACAGACTATAGGCATCGGAGTTGACATGGAATTAGGCAACAGATAAAACATTTTAAACCTTTCTATGTTCCAGATAATCTGTACATACATATATGCATATACTGAATATAGAAATTACGTAGGTACCTTCCTTAAAGTGCAGTCGAACATTAAAATCTAATGAAAACTGATTCTCTCTAAGTAAATAGGATTCTTAAGGTCGTCCAAACTTCTGTTGCCCCTTCAAACTGAAATTAGAATGTCCGCTTCCTTTTCGCAAGTTCTTTCACGTTTTTTCATCAGAATGCTAATTCGGTTCACGAATACTTTGAGAAATGGCTAAGTTAAGGATGCTCAGTAGGACACTTTATCTAATTCTTGGGTTAGGTGGCGTTGTAACGGCGAAGTACAAATGCCACTCAATCCTAGACAGCAACAAAACGACGACGGTATTCCATCGCATTTATTTCCATACAGTTTATTATTACCCGGCCGAGTTTAGACTGCGCCCGTTCTTCCCACCGCAAGCACAATCTCAGACTAATTTAATGAAGTTTTCCGTTCTGAGGTCAATGATTCAATGATTCGCTTCGAATCCTAATAGCTCTTAGCTCTTGCTTGACATTTGTATATAATTATACTTAATCAATTGTTATTTTCCACTTGACGATCATAATATAAATTCGTATAGATTAGTGTAAAAATAATTTATATTGTAATTTAATATTATGAAATAAATAAATCTAATGTAATCTATAATACAATATTATATGTTTCAATATAGTGCGCAATTAATTAGTAAAAGGTTTCAGTATGTATGAGCATCGTTATTTACAACTAAATAGCTTCTGCCCGCGACTTCGTCTGCGTGAAATGATGATGATCATTGATAAAAACTACCCTTTCTCAATCTCCATAACAAATTTCATCTACATCGTTCAGCGATTTAAATGTAACAGACAGACAGGCAGACAGACATAGGGACAGACTGAGTTACTTTCGCATTTATAATATTAAAAGGGATTTCAATAGTTGACATCTGGTTCGTCACTTGTTTTTCTCGGAATAAAAAAAACTACTGGACTTAAAAATGCTGTTGTTTAAAATTAGTGTGTTGCATGGCGACAATATTTTGACCAACGTTTAAAAAATTTCATCGACTTTTAACTATAAAATACTTTATTTCGGTTCGCAAAATCCGAAAATATGTCGTGCCTGGAAGTATCAGGCACGTTTGCTAAGGGTGCCAACCCCGTCCTGGCACAAAAACCTGTCACGTTACTCCCTCCTCCACGTATATTGGAGGAGTGAGTAACGGAGCTGGGAGTGAGGAGGTAGAAAGGAAAGGATAGATATAACAGGGGTAGGTTCTTTATTTATCGGCTATAGTCTAAATATGACACGCTAACAGATGGTTTAAATTACAAAAAGAATAAAAATACGTTTATAGTTGCGCTAGTAGCACGCGCAAGGCAGGAGCACGCACACGGATAGGCGCGCTGATAGCACGCGCAAGGTGAGGCGCGCTGGTAGCACGCGCACAGTAAGGCGCGCAGATAGCACGCGCAAAGGTAAGGCGCGCAGATAGCACGCGCAAAGGTAAGGCGCGCAGATAGCACGCGCAAGGTGAGGCGCGCTGGTAGCACGCACACAGTAAGGCGCGCAGATAGCACGCGCAAGGGTAAGGCACGCAGATAGCACGCGCAAAGGTAAGGCGCGCAGATAGCACGCGCAAAGGTAAGGCGCGCAGATAGCACGCGCAAAGGTGAGGCGTGCTGGCAGCACGCGCACAGTAAGGCGCGCTGGTAGCACGCGCACGGTAAGGCTCGCTGGGTAAGGCGCGCTGATAGCGCGCGCACGGTAAGGCGCGCTGGGTAAGGCGCGCTGATAAGCACGCTCTTCGAAGAGGCGAGGCGCGGTGACAACACGCGCCTGTTGAGGCGAGTCGCGCCGATAGCGGGCGAGGCGCGGTGACAGCACGCGCCTGTTGAGGCGAGGCGCGCCGATAGCGCGCGCCTAGGAGACGAGGCGCTCCGCTAGAGCAACCGCAAAGCACCACCGGACTTGGGCGCGTGCAGAGAGCGCCAGACTTCGCCAGGAACACAGGTAACTTTTTAAGGAGCGCGAGCGAGGGTTTCTTGATGGTGCGGGGCCTGGCTTGGCCCCGCACGGACCCTTACAACTGACGTTCCTTTATTGGGAACTAGAAGCAAACTGAATTCAGATGTCCGCTGGGCCGCTTATATAGCTAGCGATAACATTTTCTAGAATTATTGTTTACCTTATTATTAATTTTGAAAATATTTGAAAATATTTGTTCACCAGTAACAATTTTTAGATAAAATTTAGAACAAACTACTTGAAAACTATACGACCTAAACTTCATGCTAAAGAATTTTGAGTAAATTATTAGTTTGACGGATAATGTCAAAACAAAGAAACAAATATGTCAATGGAAAATTTATAGTGAATTTTAGGTCGATTAGCTTCGAAATTATTATAAAAACATGAAATGATTAGAAAAACAGCAAGGTAAGTAACCGGACGGGTCAGGGCCGTATTAGGGTAGAAGGAGTTCAGGGAGAATTTAGAAGTGGTAGCCAGAAAGTACACATTTTAAATCAAAAGTTTCAGGGAGTAATTTGGAAGACGAGAATCAGACAGGAAGAGAAGGCAAAAGCGTTAAGGAATTATAGCCGATTGGAGAATCCGAAGGATCAGCCCGTGAGATTAAGGACTGGGAGTTAGGACCCAGGTATGAGATGCTACATTACCCCAAAAACCACGGAAAAAAAAACTTTGTCGTAATCTTAAACGGAAAAGTTTTTTTTTTTTGTGAAGAGTTAAGTTTAGGGGAAAGTAAAGGAAGTAAGTAGTTAAGTAAGTAGGTAAGTAAGTAAGTAGGTAAGTAAGTAGGTAGGTAAGTAGGTAGGTAAGTCAGTAAGTCAGAAGAAAGAGCAAGCTCGTTAATGGGGATGAATAAATGGAACGAGAGGATGAGTGATATAATGGAGAAGAAGATGAATAGATCGAGGAACTTCCCTGCACTCATACATCGCCTGTCATAATCACGCATTCATAAGTCTCTGGCAAAGGAAGGGGATGTGGTTCACGCTCTATGACGCACACTCCTAGGAAGTCCTCGCTATGACCTGAGGCTTCTTTATAGAAGGGAGTAGTCAGCCGCTCCACTGGAAAAGATAATAAGATAATAATGAACGACCTAAGGCTTATTTTAAGGGAGTAGTCAGCCGCTCCGCGAAGATAAGTTTATGTACAAGTTCTAGTCGGTTTAGAGCCGACGAGAATAGAGAGTAGGGGTAGAGCCTACTTAGGTTGTGGTAGGGGTAGACCTACCACAGTAGAGTAAAAAAAAAGTAGTGTTTGACCATAAGGCTTATTTTTTTCTTCAGAGTTGGACTACCGCTCTGCAGGGTGAAGAAAAGAAAAAGAAGGGCACCTGGCTTATTAAGCCACCCGAGAATGAAGAAATATTTACAGATGACACAATCACACAAAATGAAAGAAATGGAAAATGACAGTTAATGAAGAATGAAAACGAGCTTGAAGAAGGAAAAAGGGGAGAAGGAGGACGGGCTGAGCTGAAGAGTAAAAGAAGTACAATTATTATAAAGTTAAAGACCTATAAAAAATACATCATTAGAAATAAAAGTGATAAAAAAAGTAGCTATCTAGTCTGATTGCTATAATAAGATAATCTAAAAAACGTGCCATATTGACTAAGGAAATATAAAATTAAACAGAAAGAGGCCGAAAAGTTATTTAAGATTTAAAGACAAGGATGCTGTCTATAATTTAGAATTTAGAGGGTTAAGAAAGCCGGTAAATTTAAAAGTTGGGCGCCAAAACTGTCACGTTACTCCCTCCTCCACGTATATTGGAGGAGTGAGTAACGGAGCTGGGAGTGAGGAGGTAGAAAGGAAAGGATAGATATAACAGGGGTAGGTTCTTTATTTATCGGCTATAGTCTAAATATGACACGCTAACAGATGGTTTAAATTACAAAAAGAATAAAAATACGTTTATAGTTGCGCTAGTAGCACGCGCAAGGCAGGAGCACGCACACGGATAGGCGCGCTGATAGCACGCGCAAGGTGAGGCGCGCTGGTAGCACGCGCACAGTAAGGCGCGCAGATAGCACGCGCAAAGGTAAGGCGCGCAGATAGCACGCGCAAAGGTAAGGCGCGCAGATAGCACGCGCAAGGTGAGGCGCGCTGGTAGCACGCACACAGTAAGGCGCGCAGATAGCACGCGCAAGGGTAAGGCACGCAGATAGCACGCGCAAAGGTAAGGCGCGCAGATAGCACGCGCAAAGGTAAGGCGCGCAGATAGCACGCGCAAAGGTGAGGCGTGCTGGCAGCACGCGCACAGTAAGGCGCGCTGGTAGCACGCGCACGGTAAGGCTCGCTGGGTAAGGCGCGCTGATAGCGCGCGCACGGTAAGGCGCGCTGGGTAAGGCGCGCTGATAAGCACGCTCTTCGAAGAGGCGAGGCGCGGTGACAACACGCGCCTGTTGAGGCGAGTCGCGCCGATAGCGGGCGAGGCGCGGTGACAGCACGCGCCTGTTGAGGCGAGGCGCGCCGATAGCGCGCGCCTAGGAGACGAGGCGCTCCGCTAGAGCAACCGCAAAGCACCACCGGACTTGGGCGCGTGCAGAGAGCGCCAGACTTCGCCAGGAACACAGGTAACTTTTTAAGGAGCGCGAGCGAGGGTTTCTTGATGGTGCGGGGCCTGGCTTGGCCCCGCACGGACCCTTACAACTGACGTTCCTTTATTGGGAACTAGAAGCAAACTGAATTCAGATGTCCGCTGGGCCGCTTATATAGCTAGCGATAACATTTTCTAGAATTATTGTTTACCTTATTATTAATTTTGAAAATATTTGAAAATATTTGTTCACCAGTAACAATTTTTAGATAAAATTTAGAACAAACTACTTGAAAACTATACGACCTAAACTTCATGCTAAAGAATTTTGAGTAAATTATTAGTTTGACGGATAATGTCAAAACAAAGAAACAAATATGTCAATGGAAAATTTATAGTGAATTTTAGGTCGATTAGCTTCGAAATTATTATAAAAACATGAAATGATTAGAAAAACAGCAAGGTAAGTAACCGGACGGGTCAGGGCCGTATTAGGGTAGAAGGAGTTCAGGGAGAATTTAGAAGTGGTAGCCAGAAAGTACACATTTTAAATCAAAAGTTTCAGGGAGTAATTTGGAAGACGAGAATCAGACAGGAAGAGAAGGCAAAAGCGTTAAGGAATTATAGCCGATTGGAGAATCCGAAGGATCAGCCCGTGAGATTAAGGACTGGGAGTTAGGACCCAGGTATGAGATGCTACAAACCGGCCAAGTGCGAGTCCGACTCGCGTTCCAAGGGTGTACGGACATTACACAATTTAAACAATGTATTTTTTATGTGAAACGTTAGTGTAATGTCTGTAAAAAACCCGTAGGGATCGGATCAATAACAAAGTAATTAAGTCCGACTCACGCTTGACTGCACATTTTAATAGGTTTTCCTGTGATCTATAGTTAAAGATCTATTTTGTGTAATTTTCTAAATTTTAGACCCAGTAGATTCGGAGAAAAAGGGGGGAATGGTCATTTTTTGTCCATTTTCTTGAATAACTTTTAAACTGTTTATCCTAAAATTATAAAAAAAAAATATTTGAGATTCTTATAATGAGCTCTTTCATTTGATATGTAACACGATATAGTTTGAAAAACTTTATTTTTTAATTTTCTCTTCTACCCCCCCTACCTAAAAGTGGCCCCCATGTTTTAAATTCATTTGTTTACGTTACATGTCTGTCTTTGGGTCACAAACTTACATATGTATACCAAATTTCAACTTAATTGGTCCAGTAGTTTCGGAGAAAATAGGCTGTGACAGACGGACAGACAGACAGACGCACGAGTGATCCTCCTATCCTTTTTTTCTTTTGATATACGGAACCCTAAAAACCGAGCGGATACAGCCAACGAATACCTAAAGTAACTGGTAAAAAATTACGTATGCTGCGTTACCGTATACTAACTACGTAAATAATTCTCAGTGTCCAACAGAACCGATGTTTGACAGCGAAAGGTAACAATATGACGTTATCCCTCCCTAATGCATGGTGTCAATAACGACTACGAGACTAATCGACTATGCCTGTAATGTAATGACTGTTCGAAGCAGTTGTGAGCTGAGCCCATCTAAAAAATTCAGAGAAACATCACTGATGACTTGATCCGGACGCCTTACATCATCGTTGCAGGTACAGTCACCACCATATATAGAGGCATCCGAGCGGCCAATCTGTTCACAAATATCAGTGCCTCTAATATCAAGACGTTTACGACGTGTTTACGACTATATTTTAGATTTCACCTCGCACTAATTTCCCCATACCACCAAGTGTAATATCTCGTATATTTCTCGTATATACAGCTTAAGTTTTGTACTGTTTCTGCCAAAAAATGTAATTTTTAAAAACACTTAATTATTGAATTGAATTGAAATTCTTTATTTCGGTAATTATAGTAATGCACTTAAAGAATTGGACTCGTCAAATGAATCATATGAGCCACCGAAGAGTTATAGGTACTACATCTTCTGGGCCCCATCATTGAGATCAGCTCCATGGTATTTGGTGATTATTGTATCGTTATCTGTATTAGACAAAAACTTCGTTGTATTGTTAGTTTGTTAGTTACCTAGTTAATCACTTTTAACTTTATATAATTTTTATTTTTCCTATGTACCACAACAATGTTTAAATGTAAAATGTATCCACGAATGCAGTGTCGATACAAACCCGATAGGGTTTCACGGCACTTTTCTGTCTGATGTAATGTAAGATTTTAATATAGAATAAATAATAATAATAATAATAAAAATTGGAAGTTAATTTAATATTTTGCAATGTGAATTTCGATATGTATTTAATTAAATTTAATACTCACTGCGGAAATACCGACAATGCCGACATGACTTTTAGTTTTGAGTGCTCGCGTGTAGGAATTCGGCATATTTAATTAACTGAAATCTATCGTCTAGGAAAGGCGGAATAGAAGAACATTTAGAAAAAGCGAACTGTATTCGGTAAATGAAACCAACAAGTAAATATATTAATACTAGGTATAAATTTCAAAGATAAGCTACCAACGGCATGATAATACCGGCACGAAACACGGCGAGGTATATTTTTTCAAAACCTGGTATACCTGGTCTACAAAATTATGAATTACAATATCAAATACTATTTTGGACAAAGCAAGTTATTTTATGTAATATTTTTTATTTGAACGTAGAGTAACCGATCGTTGTAATTGGTACCATAGTGCAGAAACCAAACATAAACGATAAATAAGTTTAAGAACTGTGTTAATATTTTATCTACTCGTATAACATTTTTTTTACAAATGGGATACTCTAAGAAAATCCTATGACTAGACGAGAAATTGTATGCATCCCTTCATGCTTTTTGATTGTCGTAGATAGGCGATAACTTCACGCTATATTCCGAGTAGGTAGGTACGTCATGCCATTGTTATTATCTTGAATATCATAGAAAATATAAATTTCTGGTATTTTTATTACATAATGCATAGGCAATAATCCTACAAAAAGTGCAATGCAGGACTGGACTTAGAATAAGCGAGACGGAACACGAGTAATGAACTTGACAGTGGCTGGTGGAGGGCCTTGCATTCCGAACGCTATCTATAAATAAGAGAACGTCCCGTGCCCCGCCTCGCCCTAGGGACGTGGTATGATGTGGTACTTCCAAGCAACTTCTGCCTATATAACTACCTACTGGTTTATGTCGGTACTTTAATTTTTAAATGATATTTTTATAAAAAAAACAACTCAAAAGACAGTAGGTGACGATCCCTCGGGATAACGGGTAAAAAAACGGACATATACTTAACTAGTCAATGTACACACCTTCGTAATATGTATAAATATCTATTACGTTTCATTTTACTACGAGCACCAAATAATAAAGGGACTAATGATAACATAATTTTTTTACTGATTTATTGTGAAATTACACAATAAAATGACAGCACTCCTCTCCTAAGGGATTTTTTTTTAGGAACTGCGGGTCTAAAATTCTGTTTTGACGTCTACTATGCGTAACTGTACAACGAATTGATACCTACCTACCTGAATGTGAGCAAAGACCCTATATAACTCCGTATAAGATGAACAAAGTCGTAGGAAAAAAACGTGCCTCGGAAATCAAGAAAATTTTATTCTCGCACAGATGGCGCTACCACCAATACCAACCTTTGGCCTATTCTCGTTTAGATGGCGTTGACGGTATCGTTTGTTATTTAAAAATTAAACACATATCAGTGAAAGACCATGGGTCTAAATCATATAAAAATAATAAATACAAATAAAAAAATCATTTATTCATATATATACATTTTTTGATACTTTTATTTTTAGTTTTAATCGTGTGTCGATAGATGGCAGTAAATTTACTGTGACTACAAAATTTACTATGACAGTACCCCTCTATCCTATATATATTATCTTTGATGTGGGTAATAATGAGAAAGAGTAGGTATTAACCTTGCCAATGAGAACAACTATTAATTACGTACTCTACTTTTAATAGGCGGAATTAATCAATATTTTCCTTGCATAGTCTTCAGGCAATAAATGCACTTGTTTAAGAGCCAACACTAACTTGTTATCATTCAGTCAACAGCCTGCACTATCCGCTGATAAGAATGATAAGGTGTAGGTGCTGTACTATACCTGTCCCAGTAATGGAATATGTAAGTAAACTAAACACGTCGGTATCGGTATCGTCAACAAACTTGATTTTTTAAGTTTCTTATAATGCATTTATTGCGTTTAAAATTGTTTATTTGTATAACAAATGTTTCGTTAGATTAGATAATGTAGTTTTATAAAGATTTTATGTGTTATAAATACCTAATTAATACTAATACATATAATATGATCTTTGCCAAAACATAACATTTTAATAATAAGCACAGAACACCGCTTATTAGTAGTTGGTTTGTGTAAAAAAAGGACAAAAATGTATGCTAGTACAATAGCTCGAAGTAATGACGCTCTAAAGTTATTCGCAAGAGTAAAACATAACACGAGTTGCAAATAACGCTGCAAGACGGCTTTATTGCCTATTAATCGAGTAAATGGTGCTGTTCCGCATGTTCGTTGTAAAATACTGGTCTGGTGTCAAAAAGCGACGTGGCTTCGCTAATATACTTGCTAGTATTTACTTCTAATAACTGAGGCTAGTACTAGTATGTTTGACGAAAAGAGATAATCGGTAACAGTCATTTTACTGATGTTGCACTTGCCATTTTCAACCATCGCTTGCTAACCAACATGACACCGGTGCGTAATAAAGACGATCAATGCCTACACAACATATTAATGAGTAAAGTTGCGCTATGTAAAGTTCCAGTAATGCATTGTTTGGTGCTTAACCGTTCCTCGGGAAGAAGTACATACTTTCGTACCCTAGTATTAGTAATTTTTGGGATAAGTAAACAACGTTATGATTTGTTGCAATGATATGGTGTTACGAATACAAAAGATAGGTGTAACGGAACGTTACACTACCAACTTTTCTATTATTTCTAGCACATACAAATTCTAATTTCTCTATTTAAATTCAAATCTTTCTTGGAATCCCTTTCGTTGTTGTTCTTTCGTCGTTGGTAATTTTAATTGAAAATTCGAACCAAAACTCCGATCGATAAACATCATTGATTTCCAACTTACCATATTAATACTTCGTTAAGCTGAAGTAACAGCTTACTGTTGTGTTTGTAATATAAAAGGGTTACTAATGGATTACCGAATTTTTTTGCCAGATTTTCATATCCCTAACAATCTATCCCAAAAATATAAAAGCCAACTAATCATTTCCCAACTAAACAAGTCGCATATAAATATTTTCCAAGAGAACGATATGCAAAAAAATTGATATTTTCTTACTTCGGCAACATTTATTTTACCAAATTTAAATTACTCAAAATTATTGGTTTCCAAAGAATACAAAAATCATAACAAAACATGACAAATGTAACAGTAATCAAAAAAAAGATGTTTTACTTACCAAAGATAGATATAACTCCGTAATAGATGGATACAGTCTAAGGAAAAAACGTGCCTCGAAAATCACGAAAATTTGATTCTCGTTCAGAGGGCGCTACTAGCTTTGGCCTACTGTCGTATAGATGGCGTTAACGGTTTCGTTTGTTATTTAACCATTTTAACGCATATCAGTGAAAGAACATGGGTCAAAATCATAAAAATAATTAATGCAAATAAAAAAAATCATTTATCCATATTTAAATACATTTTATCGTATTTTTATAAATCTTCATTTTTAGTTTTAAAGTGTGTCGACAGATGGCAGTGAATTTACTGGGGTTACAAAATTTACTATGACCCAAGATAGATATAACTCCGTTATAGATGGATACAGTCTAAGGAAAAAACGTGCCTCGAAAATCACGAAAATTTGATTCTCGTTCAGAGGGCGCTACTAGCTTTGGCCTACTGTCGTATAGATGGCGTTGACGGTTTCGTTTGTTATTTAACCATTTTAACGCATATCAGTGAAAGAACATGGGTCAAAATCATAAAAATAATTAATGCAAATAAAAATAATCATTTATCCATATTTAAATACATTTTATCGTATTTTTATAAATCTTCATTTTTAGTTTTAAAGTGTGTAGACAGATGGCAGTGAATTTACTGGGGTTACAAAATTTACTATGACAGTACCGCTCTAGTATAAGTTACTCTATGCTATGACAGTACCGCTCTAGTATAAGTTACTCTATGTTACTTACCAAAGAATTCAAAAACCAAAACAAAACGTGACAAACTATTGTATTTTGGCAATAACTTATTTCGACAATTATTATTTCACAAATTTGTATTTATTTAATACATTTTTTTTTTACTAGCCTAATTTAGTGTCCCACTGCTGGGCAAAGGCCTCCCCTTGGTTGGTATACAAATACAAATACAAATATTTAAAATAATTCCCAATTTAGTAAAAATATTTCGAGTAAAGTAAATTGAAAATAAAATACTCATTTATGATTTTTTATTTTCATTCTCTGGCAGATATCAATCCCTTTTTTTAACTGCTGGGCAAAGGCCTCCCCTTGGTTGGTTAATACAAATACAAATATTTAAAATAATTCTCAATTTAGTAAAAATATTTCGAGTAAAGTAAATTGAAAATAAAATACTCATTTATGATTTTTATTTTCATTCTCTGGCAGATAACAATCCCTTTTTTTAAAGCAAGACCCGGCAACCGGTCGCCGAAGCCCCGCTTGGCGGGGCTTCTATTTTCTGCTCTGAGGAACACAAGGTAACTAACGAACCTATCTAGGTAATACTGTAGCTTTTTTTAATGCGGGCTGTTGGTCTGCATCCACTTTACCTAACCTAGCCGTAACACATAATAACAATGTTTTGGATAGACATTATTTGTCAAGTAGGGGTTTTGCAATACATTTATTTGAACAAACATTTTTTGAATTAAAATATTTTTTGACAAAATAATTTTGTCCAGTGATTTATTTGACAAAAATAAATTTGAGCGAACATTTATAGTCCCAGTAAAACACTTCGGAAAAATACAGTTGGTCTTATAAAAACTGCAAAGTAACAGTTTGCAATGATCATGTCTGATTTTAAATTTGTCAAATGTTTGTATGGAAAAGATTGAGTTGACAAACGTACAGTTGATAAGATTTGGTTGGGAAACGAAATTTGTTAAAAAAAAATCGGTCTATTAAAAGGAACCCAATATGAATTATGAATATCTAAAGTTTAGTGCAGTTTTGTGTGTGAACATCGCTAGCTGAATAAGCTTAACTGCTTCTCCGCTAATTGCATCCTAAGATTCTTAAGGCACATATTGTGTCTTTTTATTTCATTAAATAAATACTACGTCGTCCCTGGATCCTGCCTTTGATTTATATACCCTGTTGAGTGAGGCCTCATCCACCTACCCCCTCACACTGGCGCCCAACGTGGGGCAGGGTAGCCTAAATTACAAAATCATTGCTATCATGTAGATGATATCCCACAAATACAACTATTGTTATGAGATAAATGTAGGCCGTATATCACTGGGAATGTATTCAGCGGCCAAACAAAAGGAATAGACATATTATGAATGAATTTCTGAAGAATAATAAAAATACCGATGCGGCTCAAGTTTAATTAAAAGTACTCGTACGCAAGTAAAAATTTCACATGTCTGTTGGGCATTTTACACAATAGAATCATACCTACACTTAAATGCGTGGCTCACTGTTGTCAGTCTAATATTATGTACAATTTTTCGTAGCTGTCGAAATGTTCGAAGAGGGCCAATTCAGGGATTGGTTGACGACTGACGAGCAAGAAAAGTAGTTACTCTCACCTCGTGTTTCCTTGTCGCTCAAACAGCCTTAGGGGCATGGCACACTGCGTCCGATTCGCACGTCGCTCCGACGTGTGAGCGAGATGTCGCAATAATACGCGCATAGCGTTGTTTCGCTCAAACTTCGGAACGACGTGCGAATCGGACGCAGTGTGCCATGCCCCTTAGGATTACCTACTAAATTCCTTCCTCTTTATGCCAGCATGCGATGTGGAACTGTTGGCGCATTCCGCGATAATCCCAATGATACGGACCGCACCGCCGCCTTGGTGTGTGAGCGATAGCTATGCACATACGAGTATACAGCGATTTCCCATGTTTTTTTTATACCACGGTGGCAATCATGCATACGGCCCGCCTGATGGTAAGCACTTACCGTAGCCTATGGACGCCGCCCAGCGTCTCTGGCGGCACGTATCGCGGAACAAGGTTAACACAGACAACGCCAGTTGCCTACTGCTTAACGCTAAAATTTCTGTACTAAAATGTGTATCCTTAGTGAACGTGTTATAATATTAAATGGGCCATATACTGCCACTGAGTCTAACAAGAGATTCAAGGAACATTTCCTTTAATTAATTTGAATTGAAAAAGAAAAGCATGTACTTACATGTGAAGTGAGCTGCGAAATTGCATGGAGAAATTATGAATGAATTCATTGATAAAATCGCCATGCAGTTTAGCAGCTGATGGTACCTATGATACAATAATTCAAATTACAAAACTGTTCTAGGTACTAAAATCAAAAGCTTTCGAAAGTAGGCTCGAAAATTGAGAACATCTAATATAAGTAGGTATTCATAGCGCCAGGAAAACAAGAAGCTCAGTATAAATATCTGAGATATAAAATTCTCAAAGAAGTTTCATTCAAATTGAAGACCTCCATAATCCATCAGTGACTACTTTTTCGCGAGTCCGCTTTAAAGAAATTGTTGTACAGTAACGTCTGAAATTTTCGATACGAACAAAGTGCCAAAAATATCTATACACAACCTTATTGCCCATATATTGAGGTAGTGTATACAGATTTTTGCTAATTTTTCCGTATCGATATTTTCAGACGTGATGTGACCGTACATATATTGTATGTTGTTGTATTTATTACTAGTGCTTTGTTATTTACAAAAAACATGTAGTATGTACCACTACAGAATTGAATAAATGGTACAGTCGCTTTAGTTTGAGTCGGTTCTGACCAATAAACTCACTCATAACTTAACAGTAGTAACAAGAACAGGTTAAGTTGATAGTGTCGTTAGATTAGTCTATTGGAATACTTGGACCTGTCCAATTGTCTTCTCGGATCTATTTCGAAAAGCGACTTCGAGAGCTCGGCTTTTATTGCCATCGAGTAGATACTGACTGCAAGCAAGCGATCGCTTGAGACAGTCCAGTATAAATGTAATATTCGGTTACGTTATTACGGATCACTTCATTAGTTAGGCTGATATGTGGACTGCTCGCTAACTAATGGGAATACAAGCCCAGCTTACTCGCGTTCATCACCTCAGAAACTTTACCCATTCGCATCCTTCGACAGGATTTATTTTACGATTGCCATAAACGTGCGTCAGGGTCAGGTTCTTTGGACGCCAATGGATTTCGTGGAATGCTTTTTGCCCTTTTCGCTATTAAAACGGTCGTCTTAAGTAATCGTAAAGTGACCTGGATAAAGCGTGCAGTTTCCTTTGTACGAACAGTTTGGTGTTGTGTCTTTCAAATGTGATATATATTTATAGGTAGAAGTTAAATTTCTCTGAAATGGGATTTTATCCTATATAACTTACGTTTTGAAATCTAAACAGTGCTTTATAAATCGGCCTTTACATTCAAAACTAGGCGCATTTACCCCAAACTCAACCAGCACTCGGTAAAATAAACAGCAATAACAAAGAAAATAGAAGTTAACGATATAACCGAAACAGCAAAGCAAATTGATTAATCGACCGCTCGACCGCGCATCATTAATAAAGTTGCTGCATCTCGGCTTCCGTTCGCACCAAGAACTCAGACAGCGCAAGGAGTAGATAGAAACTGTTATTTTATTGTGAAGTCGGAGGAAGCAGTTAGCGGCGCAGCGCCGACTCATTTGTGTCAGCTCTTAATTGTCTCAGCGAGATTTCATCGCGACCCAGATCGAGAAGGTTAAATTCCTCAGGCCGCCGAATAAAACTTTTAAAGTACCTATATAAAAGAATGCCTTCCGTTTTTGGCGTGAATCTGGAAATCTTCCACGTCAGGAAGCTCGAAGGTAATGTTATGTAAGAAGAGAATGCTTTGTTCTAATATTTGACGCGCGGGTTCATATTCTGCCCGTCAACTTGGCCTGTTCAAGCTTGCTTTTCCGTAATAAATGATACTAACTGTCTTTAGAATCAGAATCAGATCATTTATTTGCTTTCACGTATAAATACACGCAAATACAGTTATACAATATACTCTACTTACTATGCTAAAATTGCTTAATCTAAGGTTATGTATTATATGTACGTTATGCATATTAAACTTAGAGTACGTACATGTCATTCAATAGGACTATATTAAAAAAATCATTACAATAATGTCGAGAGTAAAGTTAAGTTTGGTTAAGTGCATTCGCGAATAATTCATTAATTGTTTAATACGGCCTTTTAGTAAAGTAGGTATAGCCTTTTTATTTTTTGTCAAATATTCTAAAATCTTTACAGTTCTTTATGTCTGGATTTAACTGGTTAAATATTTTGATTACCATGTTATTAACAGTATTATTAAAGTGGCCGAAACTTGACTTTGTACGTAATGACGAGTTATAAAATAAGATTGCTTGAGTATTCACCCAATTACAGGCAAACACGGCATGCATGTAACAGAAATGTTGCTTACATATGATTTTTTTTTTAATCCTAAAGTACTAAATATAAATCAAAGTAATGCTGATATTAGGTAGTGGAATACAGGAAATAACTAAGCATAGTAACTAGTGAGATTGATACTATCCGTAGTCAAGATAGTATAAGTTTACACTTGTTACGTATAGTTATTTAGGGAGCAAATGATGAATTCTAAACAATTACAACATAAGAAATAATTTTTAAGAAAAAAAAACCGACTTCAATGGGGGATGCCGCTGAAAGTTCACTTATTGTTGATGGTGCACTCTTAGATTCCAGACAATGAAATGAAAAAGACACCATCTTTTGCCTAATAATGTAGAAAAGGAGGTAAAACCATCCACTTTTCTAGTAGCATTTAATTTCTGTAAGGGTCGCAGTTCTAACCTAACCTAACCTACTTTTCTGATAGCATTTCGCAGTGCAGCAGAAGCAGTGTCGCGTCTAGGATTGTTCTGACCTACTAATTGTCCCGATAGGAATGGGAAATTTGAAATGAGTAGGCAGAAGAACGTTCAATAAAAATATTTATTACCACAACTAGCTCAGATGGTCAAAAGCGGGTAAAATGTCGTGGTTCGCGCTAATACTTGTCGAGATCGGATTCCGCTAGTCGTTTGCGGCCAAAGTACTCCCCTGACGGTGCCGAGGTGGTAGGCGCAGGTCTTTCGGGTCGGCGCTGAGTTCAGCGCAGCTCGTAACTGTGTGGCGCTGAGTCGGGGAAAGGGCCAGAAGCAGAACGGCAAGCGGGCGGCAAGCAGGCAGCCAATAAAAGTCACTCTAGACTTTGGACCCTGGAACGCGCCATCATACAATGCGTTAGAAACGGTCCATAAGCGTTTGTGAACACCAGCGGCAAGAAGGAAAGCACTATAGTAGTTGTGTTGCCGTGGAAGTTCACAATTCAGATACGGAGATTACAAAAAGGCGAAGTAAATTAACGAAATAAGGAATTTAAATGCAACTATTATTTTTAATACAAAATGGAGGGTCGGTTGACAAAAGGTCATGACGACTATGAATAGAACTATAGTGAGGAAGTGATTTATCTTTAGTTAAATGACAATTACTATGAAATGGTTGTAATTACAATATGTAAGTTAAAATTCCAAAGCAATAAAATAACACTAAAACATCCTAAGCAACTAACATATAAAATGTATCCACTTACCCAATTCGGGGTACACTTTAAAACATAATTAAACACCACAGTGATTTTATAATCGTTGAGGGACGCGTAGGGACGAAGTCAAAATTCGATAACGGATTCGTTATTTCGAACCGTAGCAGAGATCGATAATGAGCGACGTGCGTTCCACTCAACTTCAATGATAGAATGAACGAGCGAGCGGGTGCGCGCGATGACATGACACAGCGCACCGATAAGTGCATTCATTCAAGCACTCGCGAATGTGAACACTATTGTGAATGAATGTTATAACTATGGCGCGACATATTTGAAATAATCAGCGTGATGATGATTTTATATTCCTGAATACACAGTTTTAAGACAGTAATGTTGTATATTTTAGTGTGTAATATAGTTAACAATTGTAAATATATTTTTAATTAGGTAAGTAGTAGTTCTTAAGGTCTATTTTTATGAAACATGTAACGTATTACGTTACATATACCCCCCTCTCTGGGTAAGGATTTCGGTCTAAGCAAAATCCGTCTCATTATCCCTAGCACTTACAGATTCATTCTATCAACTTTCATTCATTCTTCCAAATATCTCTTTCATTAAAACAGCAACAACTTTTACAAATGCTGTTGATGCACACATTCATGAAAATCGAGGCATCAGCTGGCATAGCTTGTGACTCATGCTAGAAAGTAGGTGTTCATGGAGGCGTGCCTATCTACCTATTATTATAAAGTTTAAAATCTTTTATATGCCAGGCTCCAATATTTTTGCCTGCCATATCTTCCAAGATATAAACTAACGGTGAACGCTTTTCAACAACTCTGCATTGCAAATATTTAGGTGCTAACTTCTTACTAAAATATTTATCCTTATCACTAAGAACGTAAGTTCGCTTAAATACTATATCGCCTACGTTATATTCTGCTGGTTTCCTACGCAAATTGTAATGCATGGTATTCTTTACATGTGCATTCCACAGTGAGGCTTGTACATCATTAAATACCGAAGCGAGGCATCCCAAGTTCTCAGCATAAATGTCACGCGGCAAGAACAAAACTTCATCTCCTAGGTCTGTGTCAGTGTAGTGCGATCCACAGGTGATCAGCTCCCTACCATGAACTAAGAAAGACGGAGAGTAATTAGTCACTTCATTTACGGAGTTGTTCATCGCAAATTGAATCTTTGGGATAAAAGTGTCCCAGGATCTATGGTCGTTACCTACAAACGTGGACAGACAAGTGACAATAGTCTTGTTGAAACGTTCCACTAAATTTATTTGGGGACAGTACTTTGGTGTGTAATACACATTAGGCACCTTGTATTTCTTAAATAACGCGTCTGTGACTGAGCTAACAAATTGACTTCCGTTGTCTAAAAAAATTGTTTGTGGTATACCGTGTACCAGAAAAATTGAGTCTTCTAAGGCTTTAACAACTGCGTCGGCAGTAGCGCGACGAAGAGGGAATATGGTACAATATTTTGTGAAACAGCAAGTCACGACAAGTATATAACTATTCTGTTTTCGAGAAACTGGAAGTGGTCCTACAAAATCAATCGAGATCATTTGATGGGGGCGACTACACTGCTTGGGGCGTCCCATTTCTCCCAACGTAGTGTGATTTTGTGACTTATATGCCAGGCAAACGGTACAAGAGTTAACAAATTGAACGACGTCCTGATGCATCCCGGGCCAGTAATATGACAATGCCAGACGCTTGTACGTTTTGAATATGCCGAGATGTCCAGCAGTCGGTTCAGAGTGGTTTTCGGATATGATGTTGTCACGGAATTCACTGGGAACAACCTCCTTCCAAGCGAACTCTGAGGTGAGTTGTGATATGTTTTTAGAGAGTCTGTATAAAGAATTATTTTTTATTAAAAAATTTGGAAAATTATTTGGACTTTTAAGACATCCGTTATACATTTTAATGAACCATTCATCCTTAGTATTGGCTATCGTATTTGCAAGGGAGATGGCAGAAATGAGGACAGCACGTGACAGAGCATCTGGGATCACGTTGTCAACGCCACGACGATGCTTAATTTCGAAGTTGAATGAACTTAGACGGACTCCCCAGCGTGCAAGTCTGCCAGTTGGATTTTCCAAGGAAAGAAACCATTTCAACGCAGAATGGTCTGTATATAGCGTGAACTTTTGACCATTCTCTAAGTAACAGCGCCAGTGCTCGAGCGCTACAATTGCACTGAGTGTTTCCCTCTCAGTGATGCTGTAGTTTTTCTCCGCACCGGTGAGAGCTCGGCTCATGTAGGCTACAGGGTGTTCCTTTCCATCTATAGTCTGTGTCAGCATGCCGCCAAGACCATAGTTACTAGCGTCAACGTGTACCTCGAAGGGCTTAGAATAGTCCGGGCAAGCGAGGACTGGCGCAGAAACTAAAGATTCCTTCAAAGCATTAAAAGCCGCGTCGGCTTCGGGCGTCCACTTGAACGGCGGTGCTTTCTTGCCATTCGAAGTCAAACTATTGAGCGGCCCGGCTACCGTGCTGAAGTTTGGAACGAAACGTCGGTACCACGTTGCTGTACCGAGAAAGCGTTTCAGTTCCGTTTTGCTTTTCGGAGCAGGGAAATTTAAAATGGCATCTACCTTATTTGGGTCCGTACGCAAACCACGAGAATCGACAACATAGCCTAAATATTTTAATTCGCTACGAAAGAATTGGCATTTTTCAAAATTTACTGTTAAGTTGGCTGACTTGAGCTTGTTTAAAACGCGCAAAAGGCGAGATACGTGTTCTTCAAAGGAAGAGCTAATAATGATAATATCGTCTAAGTACGCGAAAGTTTTAAGTTCCATGTCGCCAAACAACAAATCTACTAGACGCTGTTGAGTCGCAGGCGCATTAGTGAGACCAAAAGCGGTGGTTTTAAACCTTAGTGTTCCACGCCCTGGTACATAAAAAGCAGTCTTATCGCGATCCGAAGGTTCTATGGGGATCTGCCAGAACGCCTTAGAAAGGTCAACGCTGGACAGGTACTTTGCGTCTCGGAGATTATCAAGAATTTCCGAAACGTATGGCAAATTGTACGCGTCACGTTTAGTCACAGCGTTGAGCTTTCTACTGTCGAGACAGAACCTGGGCTGTCCATTCTTCTTAGTCACTATAAGTACCGGAGAGGACCACGCGCTCTCACATTGTTCGACAACGTCAAGAGTAAGCATTTCGTCCACTTGCTCTACTAGTATGCGCTGTTTTTCAGGCGACATCCTGTAATAACGTTGCCTAATAGGTTGAGCGTCACCTGTATCTATTTTGTGTGTGATTAGGTTAGTCCTACCTAAACCTTTCTCTTCCATAGATATGGATTTGAATTGAGCTATAACATTATCAGCAATTGACTTTTGCGATTCGACTAAGTTTTCGTAAGAGTTAATAAAAGATTCATTGGTCACGTTTACCTTGTCAAGAGGGCCTTTCGATAATTTTATACTTCCTACATATTTGGGACAAATATGAAACGCACGCCAAAAGTCAACTCCCAATATAATGTTCGTAGGGTCTTCAGGGACCACATGAGCTGTTATTACATGGAACTGGCCTTCAAAAGTGATGGGTAAATTCATGTGCCCGATACAGTTTAGAGGGTGATTGCCAGCTGCTGTTAAAGAAGAGCAGACACCCTGTTGCAAGGTGCAGTCTATTAAATCGAGGTGGGCATTGTTACCGATTATAGTTACTGCAGCACCAGAGTCTAGCATAGCACAAGCATCCATGTCGTTAATTTTAATATTTACATAAGGCCTAGTATCAAAGAGAGGCTTATTCTGCAGAATTGTAGATATTCGATAAGACGTAGAAAATGTTTTGATGAACGATAGCCAAGAGTCCCAATCTTGCTTATCAAAATGACTACAATTCCGCTCACCTAGTTTTTTGTACCTTTGTTCTTATTTTTATTACAAACCGGACAATCGGGAGTCTTGACATCTTTCATGCCACATTTAAAACAAATCACATCCCTACTAGCCTGACATTGCCGAATATGATGAGTATTGCTACGACACCTTGGGCAATACGGTTGTTGTTTATTGTTTTGAGCTGTATTGGACACGGAATGTACATAATTTTGTTGTTGTGCCTTATTTTGATTTTGGTTATAATTGGTGTTCTTAGAATATTGCCCTTTATTATAATTATTGTTAAATGCATAGTTTTGCTTATTATATGTGTTGTTGTTAAATTTATTTGTACTTTTATTTGATTCCCTAGAGTACGCAAATTCGGGTGCAACAGTGTCAGAAGTCACTCTTGGTGGCTCCTGAAACTGTGAGTGTCGAGAATGATAAGTCTCGTAATTGCGACACAATGAGCGTAAGGAATCTATTGTACTGATTTCGGTAGATGATGCTGCTAGTGTACTTGCGTAACAAGGCCTAATATTGTGAAGAAGGATTCTTAACTTCTCTGCCTCTGAAGGAGGATTGGACAAACGCGAGAACATACCATCCATGATAGAGAGATAAATAGTGATGCTCTCGCGTTCTCCCTGAGTACGACCACGAATCTCCGTGTCCAGTCTGTAGTCATAATCTGACTGGTCAAAGTCCTTCCTCAATAGGGCTGCTAATTCGGACCAAGAATCTACCTTGTCTCTTACAGACCGATACCAATGCAAGGCATTGTCTTGGAAAATTTCAGTACAGTAATTTAAAATCTTACTAGCAGGAATATTTCGGGCTTTTATAAACTCATCAACACGCTGAATAAAAGAGCGCACGCAAGTTGTGCCGTTAAATTTTAATTTCGCAAGATCGGCTGAGGTACGGTCGCATGTCACCGAGATCACGTTCTGGAGCTCGGGGACCGCAGGTCCAGATCCAAAGGAGCTGGCGGAACCCGCGCCGGCAGTGCTTGAAAAAGGTTTATTTGCCTGAAGGGTCTTAAACTTTTTCGTAAGAAGGTCAAATTCTTTAACGACTTCATCGTATTCTTTTTTAACGTCATCACTACGCGTTATCCTCGCAATACGGTTATATAAATGGTTCAGCATGTTTTGTGTTCTCATTAGCACAGGAATAGTGAGATCAGCACTATCTAAATTTGACTGAATTTTAGTGAGAACTTCCAAGCAGCCATTAAGGTCTTGTGAAGCTTCGAGTGGAGACTCTAAAATATGCTCTGAAGGAAAGTCCTTTGAAAGTTTGACAATTTGTTTGCGTAGTTCCTCAACGGATGAGGCCGGAGTGACGCCTCTAATACGCACTTCATACTCCAGCTCTGGCTTTTGAAGAGATAAGTACTTCACGGACAGCATGATGAACCAAATAAATATTTTGGGTAAGTGGTACAAAGCAAAAGCAACTACTTAAAACTATAATCAACTCTAGTTCTCCGCTCTGTTACAATTAAAATGATGATGATGAACGTTTGGTTTTTTTTTTTAAATTAAAATAAGTAAAAATAAAAATAAAACTGTTAGGAGAAAAAAAAGCAATGCTACTAATGTGTACTGGTTGATACGTCAGTAAAATGATTCACAAAAGGTGGTAAGTACAAAACAATTTCGGTATTCGTAACCAATTAATATTGAATAAAAAAAAATTGGTTTTACACAAATTTAAAAAAAAATTAAATCCAGAATATAAAATACTGAAACTTTGTACACCTCAGTAGCAGGAAAAAACCCAAGAAGAAAAAGAAGGCAAAATAAAAAAACGTTTCACAATAAAAAAACCACAAACATACACTAACTACAAGGCACGAAGAAAAACGGAATCCGATAAGTATTAACCACGTGTAAGGGCGCCAGTGTCGCGTCTTGGATTGTTCTGACCTACTAATTGTCCCGATAGGAATGGGAAATTTGAAATGAGTAGGCAGAAGAACGTTCAATAAAAATATTTATTACCACAACTAGCTCAGATGGTCAAAAGCGGGTAAAATGTCGTGGTTCGCGCTAATACTTGTCGAGATCGGATTCCGCTAGTCGTTTGCGGCCAAAGTACTCCCCTGACGGTGCCGAGGTGGTAGGCGCAGGTCTTTCGGGTCGGCGCTGAGTTCAGCGCAGCTCGTAACTGTGTGGCGCTGAGTCGGGGAAAGGGCCAGAAGCAGAACGGCAAGCGGGCGGCAAGCAGGCAGCCAATAAAAGTCACTCTAGACTTTGGACCCTGGAACGCGCCATCATACAATGCGTTAGAAACGGTCCATAAGCGTTTGTGAACACCAGCGGCAAGAAGGAAAGCACTATAGTAGTTGTGTTGCCGTGGAAGTTCACAATTCAGATACGGAGATTACAAAAAGGCGAAGTAAATTAACGAAATAAGGAATTTAAATGCAACTATTATTTTTAATACAAAATGGAGGGTCGGTTGACAAAAGGTCATGACGACTATGAATAGAACTATAGTGAGGAAGTGATTTATCTTTAGTTAAATGACAATTACTATGAAATGGTTGTAATTACAATATGTAAGTTAAAATTCCAAAGCAATAAAATAACACTAAAACATCCTAAGCAACTAACATATAAAATGTATCCACTTACCCAATTCGGGGTACACTTTAAAACATAATTAAACACCACAGTGATTTTATAATCGTTGAGGGACGCGTAGGGACGAAGTCAAAATTCGATAACGGATTCGTTATTTCGAACCGTAGCAGAGATCGATAATGAGCGACGTGCGTTCCACTCAACTTCAATGATAGAATGAACGAGCGAGCGGGTGCGCGCGATGACATGACACAGCGCACCGATAAGTGCATTCATTCAAGCACTCGCGAATGTGAACACTATTGTGAATGAATGTTATAACTATGGCGCGACATATTTGAAATAATCAGCGTGATGATGATTTTATATTCCTGAATACACAGTTTTAAGACAGTAATGTTGTATATTTTAGTGTGTAATATAGTTAACAATTGTAAATATATTTTTAATTAGGTAAGTAGTAGTTCTTAAGGTCTATTTTTATGAAACATGTAACGTATTACGTTACAGTGCATTCGCGAATAATTCATTAATTGTTTAATACGGCCTTTTAGTAAAGTAGGTATAGCCTTTTTATTTTTTGTCAAATATTCTAAAATCTTTACAGTTCTTTATGTCTGGATTTAACTGGTTAAATATTTTGATTACCATGTTATTAACAGTATTATTAAAGTGGCCGAAACTTGACTTTGTACGTAATGACGAGTTATAAAATAAGATTGCTTGAGTATTCACCCAATTACAGGCAAACACGGCATGCATGTAACAGAAATGTTGCTTACATATGATTTTTTTTTTAATCCTAAAGTACTAAATATAAATCAAAGTAATGCTGATATTAGGTAGTGGAATACAGGAAATAACTAATCATAGTAACTAGTGAGATTGATACTATCCGTAGTCAAGATAGTATAAGTTTACACTTGTTACGTATAGTTATTTAGGGAGCAAATGATGAATTCTAAACAATTACAACATAAGAAATAATTTTTAAGAAAAAAAAACCGACTTCAATGGGGGATGCCGCTGAAAGTTCACTTATTGTTGATGGTGCACTCTTAGATTCCAGACAATGAAATGAAAAAGACACCATCTTTTGCCTAATAATGTAGAAAAGGAGGTAAAACCATCCACTTTTCTAGTAGCATTTAATTTCTGTAAGGGTCGCAGTTCTAACCTAACCTAACCTACTTTTCTGATAGCATTTCGTTTCTGTAAGGGTCACAGCTCTAACCTAACCTACTTTTCTGATAGCAGTTCTGTTCTGTGACCCACCTAAGCCACTTTTCTATTAGCATTTCCGGGTCCGGATCAGAGTCCAGGTCCGTGTCCGGCTGTCCGGGTCCAAGTTTGGGTCAGAGTTCGGTCCGGGTCCGGGTCCGAGTTGGGGTCCATGTTCAGACCCGGGTCCGGGTCCGAGTCCGGGTCCAAGTTTAGGTCTAGGTCCATAAGGAAGAGAACAAATCGCCAAACGTGAACTATGTGTCATTGAAGAGTTCCATTCTGATCATTATCAGCAGTTTCCATTTCATCAAATGTCACTTTTTTAAATGTAAATGCTGGATTTGTTGATAAAAAAACAAAAATCACAATATGTATGCCTTTCACATTTGAGGAGTTCCCTCGGTTCCTCGTGGGTCTCATCATCAGAACTCGAGCTTGACAAAAATATGTCTTAAAAACTTAAGTTGCTTAACAAACATAAAGAAGAGGACAAATCGCCAAACGTAAACTATGCGTCATTAAAGAGTTCCATTCTGATCATCATCAGCAGTTCCACTTCATCAAATGTCACTTTTTAAAATGGAAGTGCTGGATTTGTTTATAAAAATACAAAAATTACTATATGTATGCCTTTCACATTTAAGTAGTTCCCTAGATTCCTCATGGATCCCATCATCAGAACTCGAGCTTGACAAATGTTTCTTGAAAACCTAACTTGCTTAACAAACATAACGAAGAGGACAAATCGCCAAACGTGAACTATGCGTCATTAAAGAGTTCCATTCTGATCATCATCAGCAGTTCCACTTCATCAACTGGCCGGCGACATAAATAAAAAATAAAAAAATGGTCAAACTTACGGCATTCCGGTTACTCCCATAATTGCAACAGTATTATTATAATGTGCAAATGCTCACCAATCACACCGATGAACCTGTTCCATATCGTACACAATGCACGCTCAGCCAACGCTATCTTTTTTACTGCTGATAATATAGGTTTTTACTCTCTTAAGACTTAAGACATGAAAAATGAACTAAGCAGAATATTTAAAGAAACTAAGAAGTCAATCAAAAAAGATTATGAAAATCATAGGCACGAAATCATCACGAAAAACCTTAATAAGCATAGAAGCACTAAAAGAGCGTTCAAAGAATTAGACCAGCACAAAACATGGATACAAAAACTTCAAACGGAATCAGGAGAAACAAAATCAAGAAGAGATGTTATAGATCACGCAACAAACTTCTACAGAAATTTATACAGTAATAAGAACAAGGATATTACAAATCCGCAGACACATATCAGCAACGAAACAAGCACCACCATACCAATAGAAGACACCGAAGTATTTGACCATATAAAAAGGTTAAAAGCCGAAAAAAGTCCTGGTCCTGACGGAATATGCAATGAAGCTCTTAAAATAGGTGCACCCGCTATAATACACCATCTAACAAAGTTATTTAACATGGTTCTGGAGGAAGAAACTGTACCAATACAGTGGTGCACATCAGACATTGTATTACTTTTCAAAAAGGGAGATCCCCTCGATATAGGAAATTACAGGCCTATCAGTCTGCTACCTAGCTTGTACAAACTGTTTTCATCCATTCTGCTAAAAAGGATAACACCGGCCATTGACAACTTGCAACCAATAGAGCAAGCAGGCTTCCGATCAGGTTTTAGCACTACAGACCACATACAGACCATGGAACAAATAATAGAAAAACACTATGAATTCAACAAACCTCTGTATGTGGCCTTCATAGACTATAGCAAAGCTTTTGACAGTATTAGCCACAATTCTATTTGGAATGCATTGCAAAGGACAAATGTTGATAAAAAATACATTAACATTCTGAAGTACATTTATACAAACAGCACAAGCAAGGTAAAATTAGAAACCAGAGGGAGAGAGAGGAAATAAATATAAAGCGTGGAGTCAGGCAAGGTGACCCCCTGTCGCCCAAGCTATTTATAGCAGTACTTGAAGATGTATTCCGCAGCCTACACTGGACGGGAAAAGGAGTTAATATCAATGGAAGATATTTAAATCATCTCAGGTTTGCTGATGATATTGTCATTTTAGCGGAGCCAAAAGACCTAGAAGAAATGATGATCTCACTTGATAATGAAAGCACTAAAGTTGGCTTGGAAATGAATGCGGAAAAAACAAAGATACTGACTAACAGCCGCGAAAGACAAATCATAATCAATGAAAAAAATATAGAATATGTGACAGACTACAAATATTTGGGCAAGGAACTTTCATTTAGAAAAACAAAAAACGAGGAAGAAGTCAAAAGAAGAATAAACGTTACTTGGAATAGATTCTGGTCCCTAAAAGAAATTCTGAAAGGAAATTACAACCTGCACATGAAAAAAACCGTATTTGATACCTGCCTTCTGCCCTGTCTACTGTACGGGTGCCAAACTTGGGTGTACACAGATATAGTAAAACAAAAAATCAAATGCACTCAGCGGGCAATGGAACGAAGCATGCTACATATTAGAAAAATAGAAAAAGTAAAAAGCCAAGACATAAGAAATAGAACAAAGATTACTGACGCGCTTAAACATGCACTCACACTAAAGTGGAAATGGGCTGGCCACATCTCACGTTACACAGATAAACGATGGACCAAAACAACCACACAATGGAAGGGGCCAACCGGGAAGAGAAAAATTGGAAAACCAAAAAGAAGGTGGGCTGATGACATAAAAGACATAGCAGGAAACAATTGGATGTATAAAGGCAAAGACAGGGAAACATGGCATAAGATGGAGGAGGCCTTTACCCAATAAGGGGTCCATATTTCATTTGAACTTATAATATATAAACTAATCATACTAACATTAACCCTAGGGAAAAAGAAACTAACAACCAAAATAACAACACATCAGAATTGTAATTACCGTTTTTATGTGAAATATGGAATAAATGGCTTTATTATTATTATTTATTATTTATATACTCTCTTAATGAATAGTGTACTTGTGGCAGACGATCTTGACTCAGTTTGCAACGTAACTTGTCGTGAAGTACTTTCCCCTGAATGTTTTAGTACCATTTTTGACCAGAAAGCTACCTATATAATATTCGCAGCAATAAACAAAAACTTGAATATGTTCCTACTAAACTTGCACCGTACACAAGTCGAGTTCGATGTGCTGGTCTTAACTGAATGCAGGTTACAAGACACGGCTTTGATAGACCACATCCCAGGATATTCCTCATACTTCTCAACCCATAACAATAACCAAAACGGCGGTGTCGTAATTTTCATTAGAGACCGATGGATGATAAACGTATCTGAACCCCACTTTGACGAAGCATGTTGTTTGATGGTGGACATTCCGAACAGGGTTACTATTCTGGGTATCTACAGATCCCCTTCCTTTTATTGTCCGACCAGCTTCTTTCGAGACCTAGATAGTATCCTTAACTCACTTAGCCATGCCAATCAGATAGTCCTGGCCGGCGACATAAACATTGATATTCTAGCCCAACGTGCCTACGTAACCGAATATCTTTGCTTACTTACTGAACATGGTCTGTCACCCGCAATTACCTTGCCTACGCGCCAAGAAGCCTGTTTGGATCATATATTTGTTAAAACTAACGAACTGGTTGCTGGTTTAGTCTGTGACTTTAATGTAACTGATCATAAAGCTGCAGCTGTCGAAATATCAATGCATTCCTTTAGTTATTTTAAGCCCAGCAGATTAAAAACCGTAATCGAATATGAAAGTGTCGCTCGGGAGCTCTCAGAAACAAATTGGCAAAAAGTGTTGGATGAAGCTGATGTTAACGTAGCAACTAATTCCTTGGTGACAATAATTTGGAACGCCATCGATAAACACTCTAAACAAGTAAGGATTCCTAGATCTAAATTCACTTTGAAGCCGTGGATGACTCCTGGCCTGTTCCGTTGTATTCGGCACCGCGACAGGTTACATGCAAAAGCAAAACGATTTCCGAATGATGCAGTCCTTCAAATTTTTTATATCAGATATAAAAATTTCTGCAACGATCTCTTAAAAAAACTTAAGGTACAACATGAAAAACATGAACTCTCGACAAACTCCACCAATACAAAAAAGCTCTGGCAAACCGTTAAAAACATATGCAACATGAATAAGTCAAACACTCAAGCCCACGCACTCATCTCCACGTCAAACCCTGAGGAATCTTTAAGTGATTGTAACAAATTCTTTTCATCTGTGGGACAAAATTTAGCTGAACAAATAATCACACAAATAGGGGAAAGCGAGGAAAGTCTTGCCAATAAAGTTCAACCACTCAATGCCTCAAATTTATCTTTCTTTATGCAGCCTACCGACTTTGGAGAAATTGAATTCATTATTATGCAGCTAAAAGACCACAGCGCACCAGGCTTAGACGGGATTAGTAATAAACTCCTAAAATATATAAGGTATATCATCAGTGAGCCACTTACTCATATCTATAATCTTAGCCTTGCTCAGGCTACTTCCCTGATCAATGGAAGACAGCTTCCGTTACCCCAATTCACAAAGCCGGAGCAAAAGACATTCCCGGAAACTACAGGCCCATATCCCTCCTTAGTGCTTTTTCCAAAATTCTAGAAAAGCTCGTAAATTCCAGACTCGTTAAATACTTGGAAAACTTCGGTCTCCTCTCTGATAGACAATTCGGTTTTAGACGGAATCGATCCACGGAAGACGCCACTTCCCTTCTAGTCAACCTTGTTTCTTCTTACTTAGACAACAATTTAAAATGCATCGGCGTCTTCCTAGATCTTGCTAAGGCATTCGATTCGGTATCAATTCCGATTCTACTCCGGAAACTGCAAAACGTTGGTATACGTGGCGTCCCGCTGTCATGGTTTGAAAGCTATCTGTCTGGAAGAAGTCAGCAAGTTAAAATAGACTCACACAAAAGTCCAGAGGAGCCTATTAAGTTCGGCGTTCCACAAGGCAGCATTCTCGGTCCCACCCTTTTCACAATTTATATCAACGATATTTTAAAACTCCATATTCCAAATTCTGAAGTAATATGTTATGCTGATGACACCGTAATACTTTTCAATGACAAGGACTGGGAAAGAGTCATCGCTACAGCAGAGCACGGCATGAAAATTGCAGCGCATTGGTTTCGTACCAATCTCCTAACTCTAAACAGTGATAAAACCAAATTCATATGCTTCCATAAAACTGCCTTATCGAAACCATCTTTTGACCCAAAAATAAAAATTCACCTATGTAATGATTTTTCCACTAACCTTTGTAATTGGGATCATATCCAGCGCACAGACGTTATTAAGTACCTGGGCTTATTAGTTGATGAAAAACTAGATTTTAAACATCATATTCATAATCTCGCTGATAAAGTTAGGAAATCCATCTTCATTTTCAAAAAGCTCCGCAATTCAGCCTGAAGCCTTTGCTAAAAATGGTCTATACTGCGCTATGCCAACCAGTGATCAGTTACTGCATTACAGTGTGGGGTGGAGCACCTAAGACCACGATGCTTGAACTCGAAAGAGCCCAACGCTCCGTGTTAAAAGTAATGTTTAAGAAGCCCTTTCGATTTCCAACATCAGATCTCTATGCTGAAGCGAGGGTTCTAACTGTTCGTCACCTGTTTCTGCATAAAATAGTTGTGCTTACGCATATTTCATCCAAGTACTTGACTTGTTACAATTCGCTCCTTAAAAACGCATATTTAATTTACCGGTACCTAAAGTATCATCTGCTTTTTCTAAACGTTTTGGGGACTACATAAAGGCAGCATCCTATAACGCCATTCTCAAGCTTTGTGTCTTAAGGAACAGCACTGTAAACGAGGCCAAAAATACTACTTTTAAATTACTTCAATCACTGAATTACACAGAGACAGAAGCTATTATACAGAGTGTCACCTAACCCTAGTTTATATAAGTTTTTAGTTTTAAGTATTACATTTAAATTTTAAATTTATGTTATATGATAAAGTATGACTTGCATACGAAACAAAATTCTGTTGTACAAATGTAACTGGTTCCCCGCGATACAGGTGCAACCTAGTGCGGGGGCCCCTGGTAACTATGTTTTGTAAATCTGATTGTAAAATAAACTATTCTATTCTATTCTATTCTATCAAATGTCACTTTTTAAAATAGAAGTGCTGGATTTGTTTATAAAAATACAAAAATTACTATATGTATGCCTTTCACATTTGAGGAGTTCCCTAGATTCCTCATGGATTCCATCATCAGAACTCGAGCTTGACAAATGTTTCTTGAAACCTAACTTGCTTAACAAACATAACGAAGAGGACAAATCGCCAAACGTGAACTATGCGTCATTGAAGAGTTCCGTTCTGATCATCATCAGCAGTTCCACTTTATCAAATGTCACTTTTTAAAATGAAAGTGCTGGATTTGTTTATAAAAATACAAAAATCACTATATGTATGCCTTTCACATTTGAGGAGTTCCCTCGATTCCTCATGGATCCCATCATCAGAACTCGAGCTTGACAAAAATGTTTCTTGAAAACCTAACTTGCTTAACAAACATAACGAAGAGGACAAATCGACAAACGTGAACTATGCGTCATTGAAGAGTTCCGTTCTGATCATCATCAGCAGTTCCACTTCATCAAATGTCACTTTTTTAAATGTAAGTGCTTGATTTGTTGATCAAAATACTAAAATCACTATATGTATGCCTTTAACATTTGAGGAGTTCCCTCGATTCCTCATGGATCCCATCATCAGCTCGAGCTTGAAAAAAATGTTTCTTGAAAACCTAACTTGCTTAACAAACATAACGAAGAGGACAAATCGCCAAACGTGAACTATGCGTCATTGAAGAGTTCCGTGCTGATCATCATCAGCAGTTCCACTTCATCAAATGTCACTTTTTTAAATGTACGTGCTTGATTTGTTGATGAAAATACTAAAATCACTATATGTATGCCTCTAAAATTTGAGGAGTTCCCTCGATTCCTCATGGATCCCTTCATCAGAACTGCTTTTTGACAAAAACGGGACCAATCTGTATGTATATACTTACAAACAAAAAAAGAATTTTCAAAATCGGTCCCGAAATGACGGAGTTATGGAGTAACAAACATTAAAAAAAAAAAAAAAAAAAAAAAAAAAAAAATACAACCGAATTGAAATCCTCCTTTGAAATCTTGAAGTCGGTTAAAAAGTTACACATAGATATATTGGAATTACGGTTTTATCTTGAATCTATGTAAATATGTTTTGAATTGATTTTGTGTCATATTTAACATGTCGAGTCTGTTCTGTTTATATAATAAGTTATGCTCTCTACTCGTACAAATTCTAGGTATTAAACTATGAGAACCAACATTTGTTCTATAAATATTACATAAGAAAGGCCGAAAATTAGCTAGTCGAGAATGCTTTCGCGGAACAGTCCAATATATTTTTTGCAAAAGCTGTGGGCAGTCCATCGTTCCCGAAACAATTCTGTGTAGTAGCGTTTGGTCAGAAATCCAACGTATTAAATGATTGGTTGGAATTGTTTTAAATGATTACGAATTCTGGTAAAAGCATATATTTATAGGATGGGCAGTAATATTTTCTATAAAATATTTATCAGTACGGTTTTTACTCACTATTATTTGAAAACCACTATTATTATTTATTTTTTTTGAAATATGTCACGATAGTTTAAGTGCGAATATTTTTTATCTTATTTACTTATATAAATAATTTTAATATGTTTGAGTCTCGTCAAGTTTCATAGCGAAGTTTTGTACTTCCGATCGTTGTCTAGCTACCCACAACAATTGTTTACAATGTTTTACAATTGTCACTGACACAAAGTCAGGGTATAGCACGTAAGTACTTTACGCGTACGACACGGTGGCACGGACGGGACGTCTGCGCTTTACAGCATGGCACAAAAAGGTCGTTGTTACGCATCATTTCATAATAACCCACTGTCCTTTGTCAATGCTCAATTAGGCGAGACTTCAATGCTACATTATTGTTATTGACGTCGCTTATTTTAATGTTCTGGTATTCTATTTCACTCGACTTCTGAAAACGGAGGTAGTCTTTAATAGGCTGCTTTTGAGTTAAAACTATGAAAACGGATTATATCGCGTATTTTGAATTTATAATACATCCCGACGACGTATGTTGCTTTTTAGGGTTCCGTACCAAAAAGGTACAAAAGGGACCCTTATGGTGCTACTCTGTCCGTCTGTCTGTCTGTCTGTCTGTCTGTCTGTCACATTGCTAAATATCTCGAGAACTACTGAAGCTATCGATTTGAAGTTTGGAATAGTTATGAACAGCGCTAACCTTAACACATTGGAAGTGATTTTTTTTATTATTATTTTTTTATTATGAAAAATGCCCAATATAAAGAGGGGGAAGTCTAGTTACTAGGTCGAGTGGGATATCATTTGAAAGAGCTCGAATTGAACATTACAAAACAATTTTTTTTTTGTAGTGAAAAAAAGGAGTTATGAAGGAAAATGTGAAAAAAAATACCATCCCCCCCCCCCTTATCTCCGAAGTTTACCAACGAAAAATTATGATTTTTTTACGTAATAATAACATTATCATAAATATTACAGGAAAATTATAATCACACTTCTATCTAGAAAACTTTTTTTTAAATATTTACTAGAGATAGAGATAGAGATCTTTATTTGCATACCAGTATGTTTACATAATGGACCCTGGAAGCCCCTTTGCGGGTATTTATTATAATTGAAATTTCTATGAGATTACACTATAAACACCTTCTTTTAAATAGATAAAAAATTGTTGAAATCGGTTCACATGATAAAAAATTATCCTTTAAAAAACCAACATACATACAGGTCGCGCAAATTAGTTAGCCAATTTGCCGATAGAAGGCGCTGTACACAATTATTCTTAGCCATTACAATTGTGATTCTGGTCAAGTCTTTCGTCATTATAGTTACATGAGAAAATTTAAAATTTGTACGGAACCCTCGGTGCGCGAGTTAAACGAACTCGCACTCGCACCATAAATGTTTTTTGTAGCCATCTAGGTATGTTTCATTGTTGTAAATGTCGCATTTTCGCTTTGTTCTATATTTTTGTTCTATGTTTTATTAAAACCTGTAGGTAAGTACGTTGTATTTTAAAAAAAGCTAGTGGTTTTTAATACATTTTCCCACGGGTACTTTGTCAATAGAACTTTTTGCTGCCGCCGTGTCGTTAGCAAACCGGGTGCCTTTCTCAACTTTTGCCATGATATCATTTTACCTGTGTTTTTTGCTTTCGCTACAACAATTATATCTCACGTGGGTACCGTTTCCGTCTGCTCCATATACTGTTCTAAGTACAAATAGACGTAACGTGGAGGAAATACAATTGTTTGTATTATGCTGCTGCAAAGCTATTGTTTATTTTGCTTATTTATTCCAAAGCGGAAATAGTGATAAAGGTGATAATGTTATAATTCACAAGGCAATACAGTAACAACTAGAATGGGTTGGTGGAAATTTCCTTATTTTTCGGCCAAAATACTTTAAATTTATAGGTATTGAGGCGTGATTCTAAGAAAATTTGTTAATTTCTGGTACCTACTTACAAATTAACTCAACGAAATATAGCCATCATGTCAAAATAATGGCGTTTAATCTGATAATTGTCCAAGCAAATTGCGCATATACATCGGCTTCGCTCGTTATCGGCGTTTCAGAACCCACTACTTAAATACCACACGTCACACGTGCTCAAAGGGTGTTGTTCCACCCAGACATAAAGAGAGTATTAATGGCTTATATTACTCCCTATGTAGTAAGAATGTTTAACTTATTATCTCTAAGTCATGTTACATGTATTATATGTTATTGTGTATTACATTACACATAACTTATTAAATCTTCCCTAGTTGAACAAAGTTTGGCGATGCCATTGCTATAACTACACAGTATGTAACCGCTACCGAGAGTGAGTGTTTGCGGTTTATATCGCTAATGAAGTTGCTCCCACTACGGATTCATTAATCTTGGAGCACTGCGACTTGCAAGCAACACTTTCATTTTGCTAAAACATTCTTAACGCCTGAGAACAGAAGATTCTAGCAATTATGAGGACGCTCATGACCTTAATGGGTAATTTTAAAACGGTTCATTAATAACATGTGTTTATTATACTTGAAGTGTAAGTAGGTGTATAGGTACTGTCGTAGATTGTCGACTAAAGGACTGTTCACATACTGATTTTATATTTGCTCTTGTATTGAATGGTATAACAATTAATTTCGTCATATTTGCGCAAATACGGCTCTACATCTGTTGATTTTATATACTTTAATTGCCACTATACATAATTATACATACGGCCGCGTCTCTCTCGTTACTCTAACTACTGATTAATAAGTTTGTCATTTTTGTATCCATAAAAAGAAGAAAGGAATAGTAAATTGCTACCCTCCGAAATGACAATAACTAACAACTATAAGATGGATCCACTTTAGGTGTTGATTTGTATCTAAACCACATTAGAGGACTCAAATATTGATCATAATTTGACGGTGGATAATCGACACATATTAATAATTATAATTATTAATATGCACAGGTATATAGGTAGTTACCGGTACGCATTTGATAGAATAGGTGTATTTAGTTTTGTAGGTAAACTAAATGTTGGAGTTCATCAATGTAATGCTAATGAGCCTGCTTTAATATTGCATATAAGGTAATAATATTATCTTTTAGCTCATTCCACTGGATGTCAGATTATACATTTATGCACAATTTCATCGATAGTTGATGGTCCATAGGTATCTTGTATTAGTCAGATTAGTCAGCAAGCATTATTTTAGGATATTTTAGCATTGGGGTTAGTAAATATTTTATTCGGATTGCGACCGCAGCAGCGCTACTGCTGCGTCGTTGTAGCAGCAGTGGTAAACGGGAGATATCACTGTCAATCTGCTTGATAAAAGGTGTGATTTGAAGGTTCGCGAAGGTTTTATCTAATCGCGAGAGCAAATTTATGTTTAAAATTATATTTAGGTAGTTTATATTGATAGAATAAATGCTCCAATGTTATGTTAGTCACGCCTGTTTGAAACTTCGGTAAAACCACCTGAAACTAGTAAACGCGGGCCTGGAATCCCTAGCGACTATTATTCTTCTATAAAAATATCGACAACTTCAAAAAACCACTCAGAGCTTGCATTTACTTTTGTTTGAATGTTATAAAACTTGTAAACTCAATTTACTAGCGGCTTGTCCCTAGAGCCCGCAGACTAGGCGGATCGAGGGTTGGCACCTAAAACTTAGCTACGAGTAGAATAACTAATTACGTATAATTCCACACAGCTAAATAAAAAGTCATTTTCAGCATTAGAAGTTAGATTAATCCATAGAAATTACTGTCGTGTCGTGTGTCCCCCAACTTTTCTGCAGACTGTGCTGTGGAATTATAGCCTTGGGACAGCAAAAAATGTTCATTTGAAAATTGAATTGTTTTGAATTGAATTGTTTGCTGTCCCAAGGCTATAATTCCAAATATATTGAACGAACAGTATCGTTATGGGTATATTTTCATTGTATATGTTATAAACTAATAAATAAAATATACTTTTGTCCCTAAGGCCGTTCCATCGGTTTGCCACTGTCTTTGTCACATTTCGCAAGAAAGAACGGGAAAGAACATACGCGCCAAGTGTCAATTTTGATCGAATTTTGTCGGTTTTTATTTATTTTAAAAACGTTACCTTACAATATCGAAATTAAAGCTATGAAATTACTATTTATTTTTTATTTATTTATTTATTATCTATTTATTATTATTCTGAGATCCAACAGCTGTTAACATGTCTATAGGTTTTATAAATTTATGTTAAGATTGTTTTTTCTTCTTTTTTTTGTTTAAAGTATCTAATAATAAATAACCGAGTAAAGTTGGATTAAAAGTCCGAGTTAGAGGTTACTTTGGGAATTAATTGTATCGAGCAAAGGGCCATAATTCCTGTATCGGAAGATGTTGTTAAAGATAATATCAAGAACTAATATTTTTTCCAGGTCTACGAATATCAACGCCTCTTAGAAAAACATGATCATATAAGGAGATTTTTCGCCTTCTGGCTCAGGGAACCGTCTTAAGTAGGTATTGTTTGTGACAAAATCGAATTTCAAACCCTAAAAACGGCGAAATCTACCGCTATTTCGCGTGTCCCACGTGCGGTTTGGCTCAAAGAAAAAATCATAAGTTTGGATGTTATCAAATACATGATATTTTTATATAAAGAATTATTTAAGGAATCGGTTTACGTAAGTATTTATAAAAAATAATGCGTTATTTATTTAAACCAAGAAAGACTTTTTTTGTCCCGCGCGGCATTGTTTTTGTATGGCTCAAGGATACCTCCCTAAATCTGGTTTGTCTATTGATTTACCATTACATTTTAATTAACGATACAATATATAGTACATTACTTAGGCTTCTATCTTCAATGGTAGTGGACACAGAAACGGTATTTTTGACTGAAGAACAGTTAATCTTTTCGAACGACGTATTTTGGTACGAAAAAACACCCTCTTCAAAAATTGACTCTCCCATATTGTGAAATGAAAAAAGGAAACAAACATGCATTTGTACGATTCAGATTTGTTAAATTTGCTGCTTGGGGCTAAATAGAAATCTTATTTCAATTAGGATGGCTCTCAGAATGGTAATTATTAATTGATACTCGTAATAAGTTAAAAAAAAGTCTGTATAAAAAAAGTTACTTATTTAGTTATTTTTAAAAGTGTTTCCAGAATTGTGAGTTTATCAGTACATATTTACTTCACTAAAAACAATTTGAAAAGTGAAAAATTTCAGATTTAGTACATAACAACATTTTGTTTTGATGCAGCACCTTGACGCTTTTCTGTTTAGCCCTATGGATGACTGGTAGAGAATGCCTATAATGGCATTAAGTCCGCCTGTTGTACACTTTTCATGTGCAATAAAGTTTAAATAAATAAGTAATAGTAAATTTTGTAGGCACTGCTATCTATCGACACACAATTAAAACTAAAAATAAGAAAGTATAAAAATATCATACGGATTAATGATTTTTTTATTTGTATTTATTATATTTTATATGATTTTGACCCATGTTCTTTACTGTGTTATAAAATTAATCAATGAATGAATAAATGATAAATAAATGAATGAATGAATAAATAAATAAATATTAGGGGATATCTTACACAGATCAACCTAACCCCAAACTAAGCACAACGTGTACTATGGGTGCTAATAACACTTAGTTTTGTCGACATTCATTGAAGAAAGCGAAAACAATAAAAAACCATGACTTAATAAGTACCACAGAAAAATCGGTAGTTCAACGCAAACAAAAAGAGAAGATCTTGGAGCTCGACTTCAATATTGACTTGACATGACTTCTATAAAGTATGACATGACTTATGTAAAGTGTCATATTAATGCACGTAGGACATTTTAAAATGCGAGTTCATTATGCACTAGGTACTATGTAAATAACACGACTCACATACCCAGACAATGGTATGGTCGTAAGTATGTGTGGGAGTGAAGAGCCTCCGATCACACTTCTACATTAAAAGGAAAGGCGACACCAAGAGCCAGACCTAAGGCGGCCGTTTCTCCATACAAACGTAGTCTCCATTTCCCTCTCTGGATATTGACATTATGATAAATATTTTTATATATATTATTGATGTATATTAACCATAGCTATGCCCCTATGTTTGACATTTATCGTTTTTTTTATTATTGTAAAAATTTGGAGCGAATAACAGATCTTATACAAATTTTTAAATGCTCCTAAAGCCGGAATTACATTACCAAATTGGTGGTGTGAATTTGATTTCGTGACATTCGTTTTACCAACAGTTTCACGTGTAACTTAATATTTTCGTAATGGATGCATTAATTTCATAAAAGCAAGGCAATTTTGTGCCCTGCGCGATTTTTTGGTGTAATTAGTGTCATGCAACTAATTTCGTAGTGTAAATGCGACGTGAAAAACTAGTGTCGCTAAAGTGCCTGCGCTGTGCGGACGTGTAGCTTCGATACTGATGGGGCCATGGTCACTTATACTGTGAATTTCACGCTACTAATTATTTCACGAAATGACTTTCGCATATATCGAAACTGGAAACTACTTTCGTGAAACTGATTTCAACATGCATGACACTAATTTCGTAATGTAAATCTCGCTTTACTCTTATAATAATTAAAAATTCGAATAAAATCAAACCCCCTATGTTTGATTTTATTCGAATTTTTAACTTAACAAATTGTGTCAAAATATTTTCAATAATGTTAATATCCAGAGAGGAAAATGAGGACTACGTTTGTATGAAATGGCGACTTCGCGCGAGTTCTCCACTTTCGTCTTAAAGGCTCGACGGCGCAGTATACAAGTTATCTACAGCTTAGCTTTAGATCTTGACTGAGCAGTCACAAACAATTTATATGAAACGCTCTCGAAATGGATTTTGTAATACGGCATTGTATCCGAGCCTTGCGAAGCGAAATAAACTAAATCTATATAGGTGCGTGCTTCGAAATAACATTGGATTACTTTCACTTTGTTCCTGTAGAGGCAACGTATGCAGGATTCGTGTTTAATTTGTGTCGTAAGAATGAATTTTTAAAGGGATTTTTCTGCTTATTTGCAGATAACCGCAACTGCCGCTGGAGTAACGATCAGTCAACAGAAGATTGGCGCGATGCGGGGGGCGGGGCCCTGCTGAGGTCCCGCCACGGTATGGGCTCTAACATCAGCCAGCACTCCGCCAAAGGGCTAAAAGGTCGACGCGCCAGGTCTAGTGGCGACCTTTGCAATGGCGACACCAAGAGCCAGACTGAAAGTTCCGTCTGCGGATCTGTGGTGGGCGACGCCATGGGCTGGAACAGGTCGCTGCCAAATCATTTGGACGGAAATAGACATTTAGCTGAATACAGCCGGGTGAACAACAGCTATGGGGAGTTCGGAACATACAACAGAACACATCCTAAAGGAGGACGCGGACTACGATACCGAGTGTCCAAATCTGGTGAGTTAATCAATGAATATTCAATAATTGTCTTATTTTAATTGCTATTGCGTCAGGACATGTTCTCGTTTCCACAATTCGAAGTATTAATCTGGGTTCAGATTTAATACAATTTAAATGCTATGTTGTATTTTTAAAACGACGTGACGAATGCCCTGTTATGCAAGTTCATTGAACGTCATCGCAAATTTGCAGTTTTCGTTAAAGCATTTATATGTTTGTAGTTCATTAATTTAAATACAGTGAATATCTGTTGCTATATCAATATCAAACATGAATGTATCCAGAATTGAATGAATTTCAATTTACATTAAATATCAATAACAGTCATGATAATAATCTGAAAATATTTGTTATAATACTTCAAAATATAAAGCGTTCACTCACTCGCTCACGAGTTTTACATTCCACACGGTTATTTTTTGTATGAGATACAAAAATACCACATTTTCCGTGCAAGCAACATAAGCACATAAGCGGCATCTACTGACAGTACTGACACTATAAATTTGGTGTATTTGACCGAGTGATCTCTCCTGGGTCATTCGATGTTAGCGTAGGTACGAGACTACGAGTATACGTCACGCGGAGTGACATTCGGGCGCCGCCGCTGTGGCCAGCTGAGGCCACTTTGATTAGCAAAGCTTTGTCAATGACACGCTCACTTTAAATTAGTACTTCATATTTGTTAGTTAGTGCGATGATATGTTTTATTTTATTAACTGAACTTACGATTACATATTTTTTAGGGTTCCGTACCCAAAGGGTAAAAACGGGACCCTATTACTAAGATTCCGCTGTCCGTCTGTCCGTCTGTCTGTCACCAGGCTGTATCTCAACTATATCATGAACCGATGGCTAGACAGTTAAAATTTTCACAGATGATGTATTTCTGTTACCGCCATAATAACAAATACTAAAATGTACGGAACCCTCGGTGCGCAAGTCCGACTCGCACTTGGCCGGTTTATTATTTTATTTAAGGCAATTGTTCTTTCATCCGCTTTAATGCAACCTCTATTTAACTGCAACAACTCCTTTACATAATGCTAGTACTTAGTTGCTTCATGAATAGTACCATAAAACTTTATCTACTTGTTTACGTGAGTACAAACAATAACCCGTCGAGGTTACTGCAGTCAGAAAGATTTGGTTAATGTGTATACTTGTTGTTAAGGAAATGCTAGCTGCTTAGCTAGCATAGACCTTGGTTTGGGACTGACCTGGTGTATGACGTGGTAGACTTTCTCCAGGGGCCCCTGATCTTGGTTCCTTCGATGATGAATGTAGTAATCTGGCGTCGTAGGCTGGCGTGGACACACTTGGTATGGTTTTGAGGCTCAGCTCAAGCTACGGAGCGAGCTATTAGATGATAATACTATTACTTATTCTGTGCTGTTATATAGCGACGGCGTTTCGACTGAGATCGTTGAAAATTGTTTGGCAACACTAGAGCTTCCAGTGTTTCGCGCTTTGAGAAAAGCGTTCCGTTTTAGGCTGGTCCCGTTTTGGAATATGCTAGTAATAAAAATACGTAGTATTTGTGCGTACATATACCGAACACTTGTAATAAGTAAAATATGAAAAGTTTAAAGAACTAAAAAAATTAAAGCTGTCTGTTAACTAAATATTATCATCAGGTAACTACATGTATAAGTTAATTTAATAATTAAGTAAGTGTAGGCAGACTAATATATTATGTACAGTCATGTTTAACGGTGCATTGGCGCATAGTAAACTAGTGTTCGTGTCATTACAGTCATATTCCCTTGAGGGTTCGCAAATAGCTTTTTAATAGGTGGCCGTACGACCGGCTGAACACCTTGAGCGAAACCCCAATGCCTTGGCTATCGATCCACTTCCCCGTGCTTTTGGCGCCTAGGTATAGGTAATTCATGAAAATGTAGACACGTTTATTTACCCCACAGATTTTGGATTGCGTAATAGAAATTTTATAAGTACCTACATTTTTATTATTTTGAAGTTCAGAGACAAAGACTGGTTCGTAATGGTGAAATAGCAGCACAATATTTTTCGTCGCACCTAAGTGGCTACCACCAGTTTGGAACTGACATAATCGCTAGCCTGAACATAACTTACTTTGTATGCATCTCGCTCGTACTGACATATTAGTGCGATATTATGTCAGTGTTGACACTGTCAAGTGACTCATGGTACGGGTACTAATGTATAGCTTACAATATTTTTAACCGACTTCAATTTCATAGAAGGAGGAGGTTCTGTATTCGGTTGTGGCTATTTTTTTTTTTTTTTTTTTATGTATGTTCACCGATTATTCCGAGACCCGTGGTCCGATTTGCGTAATTCTTTTTTTGTTCGAAAGGAGCTACTTCCAAGTTGGTCCCATATTAATCTGGTTCTGATCTGATGATGGGATCCCTGAGGAATTGAGGGAACTCCTCAATATTTAAAGGCACATGTATGGTGATTTGGGTGGTTTGAAAACGACCAATTTGATGAAGTGGACCTGATAATGATGATTGTTTTGAAGATAGTGATGATGATTTTTTTAATGTAGGATGTTCAGCGATTACTCCGAGACCCGTGGTCCGACTTGAACAATTCTTTTTTTGTTTAAAAGGAACTACCTCCAAGGTGGTCCCACATTAATCTGGTGGTGTTCTGATGATGGGATCCATGAGGAATTGAGGGAACTCCTCAATTTTTAAAGGCACATGTATGGTGATTTGGTCGTTTTCTTAAGCAACTTGAGCATTTTTTCTCGAAAACCACCAATTTGATGAAGTGGAGCTGATGATGATGATTGTTTTGATGATAATGATTTCAGCGATTACTCCGATTACTCCATTTATGTCTATAAATCCCATTACAACTGTACAAATATTATAAACGTGAAAGCAATTATGTCTGCCTCTTTGTTACCTTTTCATGGCTAAACAACTGAACCACTTTAGCTGAAATTTTGCATGAAGGTTCCTTGAATTGTTTTATATTTTGAAATGTAGTCCTCTGGATAAGCGACAGAAAATAACTCAGTCCCAATCCCACACTTGCTTGCTATGACTGTTCAAGAATGAGTAAGAAATGCTCTTTAAAAAAATACGACGACAAAACGTATTAGATTTACACTAACGTGCCGACAAGCATGGTACGAACTGCGCCAAAAAGGTTCAACCGTGTATTCTGTTCTGAGGTATACAGAAAGTTCGTTTATTGTCGTCGTGTACGCTGCGTCTTACATAGGCGAACACTCGCTAACGCGAAGCGAAGCGACGCGGCACGGCGCGGCCGGCCCAAGGCGTTCGAGTTCGCAACGAAATCGCCCACGGAGGACACTTCTATATCTATGTATCTTTATCGAATGGCACTGCAAAATTACTATGAATATATGGTTTAAAATTTGGCTTGGCACCGACTTCAAACATATCAGTTGGTAACGAATATACTTAAACACGGAACCCTAAAAAGGATAATATTTTAAGGGGTCTGGGGTTAGGGGTCGGGGAATGGCGGTTGAAGGGTTGGTGGTTTAGGGTCGAGGGTTTCAGTGATCAGGGGTTGATGTGCTTTGAGGTTGAGTGATCGGGGGGTTTGAGGGATTGGGTCAGTGGCGGGGCGGAGAATGAATTTAGTGACAGGAATGATTTCCCAGACTGACTCGAGGAAAATTCTGATTATTTAATAAAGTTTACGAATTTACAGTTAAACATAATTATGTTTTTTATTCATGCGTCACGCTCTTAACAATGTCTTAAAACTAAAAATGGAAAAATAAACTTTTATAAAAAAAAAGAAAAACCGACTTCAAAAGGGATGAAATAAAATATTATCCTTTTTAGGGTTCCGTGTTTAAGTATATGCGTTACCAACTGATATGTTTGAAGTCGGTGCCAAGCCATGTACTCCAAGTAGTAACAATACCAGTCAAAAATAATCAGCATTATGTCTATAAATCCCATTACAACTGTACAAATATTATAAACGTGAAAGCAATTATGTCTGCCTCTTTGTTACCTTTTCATGGCTAAACAACTGAACCACTTTAGCTGAAATTTTGCATGAAGGTTCCTTGAATTGTTTTATATTTTGAAATGTAGTCCTCTGGATAAGCGACAGAAAATAACTCAGTCCCAATCCCACACTTGCTTGCTATGACTGTTCAAGAATGAGTAAGAAATGCTCTTTAAAAAAATACGACGACAAAACGTATTAGATTTACACTAACGTGCCGACAAGCATGGTACGAACTGCGCCAAGAAGGTTCAACCGTGTGTTCTGTTCTGAGGTATACAGAAAGTTCGTTTATTGTCGTCGTGTACGCTGCGTCTTACATAGGCGAACACTCGCTAACGCGAAGCGAAGCGACGCGGCACGGCGCGGCCGGCCCAAGGCGTTCGAGTTCGCAACGAAATCGCCCACGGAGGACACTTCTATATCTATGTATCTTTATCGAATTGCACTGCAAAATTACTATGAATATATGGTTTAAAATTTGGCTTGGCACCGACTTCAAACATATCAGTTGGTAACGCATATACTTAAACACGGAACCCTAAAAAGGATAATATTTTATTTCATCCTTTTTGAAGTCGGTTTTTCTTTTTTTTATAAAAGTTTTTAATTGATTTAATTCCTTGCTAAGAAGATGCACGTAACTACTTACTAAACTACTTTTAGATAGTAAAAGTTCATACAACTATAACTAATATTTCGGACTAATAATTAGTGATTATTTCACCTTGTCCTATTTCTGTGCCGGTCAGTTTTGGTTAATTTAATCCAAAAATATTTTGTGCAAATATTTTTTGTTTTCACCAGAAAATTTGTAAAACATTTCCAGTCACCGTTAAAATCAAAAGCGAATTTTAAAAGAAGATAGGAGCACTGGAAATTATTGCTTTGCTTCGATAGAAAGAAGTACAAAGTTTCCGACCGATGCCACCCTCGGGGCGCAACTTCCCTGGTCGACTGAGCTTGACTCGATACGTAAACGAATTTCACAATGTTGGGACCAACGTAGCTTTATTTATCGAAGAAATCTTAATAAATTTTATATTTTGGAAACTATTTTGATAAATTATAATCCTCCTAATTCATTTATAAAGTGGGAAAAGTTAACTGCAAAATATGAAAGATGCGTTTTTAATATTAAAATTTAGGATTTATAACTTTTGAAAAGAAAGTAAAGGTAGAAATACTATTCTCTTGTTGGTCTATAGCAGACATAGCAGTTCACCTCTCGTTTCAGTCGTACAGTTGCTTACTTCATGTCATACTGTAGCTAAAATAAATATATAAAGGGGCCCACTAATTATCAGTCCGCCGGACGATATCGGCCTGTCAGTTGTTCCGAACTGTCAAATTTTCGTTCTAACTGACAGGCTGATATCGTCCGGCGGACTGATAATCAGTGGGCCCCTTAAGGCTTATCGCACCTCGTAAGACCCAGGGCAATTTTGGCGCTTTTGAATTTGGAACTTTCTTTTATTTCTATATGAGTTCAAAACTCGAATTTAATTTGTACTTGTACGTACAAGTACGCGGGGACTTACGAGGATAACATACTATAGTCATCATTACTTGCCAGCCCTCGTTGACCTAATTCCTGACTTTATTTTCTGCAAAGACGTTAAGAGTATCATGTGAATCGTGTCTATCGTTGAAGAAACATCAAGCCATTAAGGTAACGTCACTTGGTAAGAGCGTCGCCTATAAACGTCTGGCTAAAAATAGACTTGTGACCATCGATTCCCAGTCGCACCAATACACGCTACATAAAACTTTCAATATTGGGTAAATACGGAATGTAAATTATCTCTGAATTTTGACATAAATCGTAGCATTCTCGAAGATTTTTACGACTGGACATTGTTGGTTATATAGATACTTCCCATTAGTCAAAAACGTAAAAGATTTCGGAACAAGGACCTAAAGTTTATTATGTATATATTTATTTGTCTCGCTTTTGGCACTCACTTCCACATCTGAGACAATATTAATTTTTAAAATTGTTCTAGCCGTTTTTGCTGTAAAGTCCTAACCGTAATGCGACTGGTAAATTGCAAACGATATTTCATGCATAATGTTTCAGTTAACTCATTGGCACGAGTTGGGGTTTACTGGATCTCCAAAGCCTAAGCAATACTCTCTACAATAGTACATAAACAATCATATAAATAGTCCCACTTATACAGCACCAGATGGTCTCTTTGGCTTTAATTAACTCAACCCAATATCTTTGCACATTACTCAGGTAATTACCGGATTCCTACAAGATGGATTACGCCCGTATATTGCTCTGTTATTAACATTCCGTTGGAAGCGTCACTGACATAATGTTTCGTTTACAAGCCCCATTGTTAAATTTGTCAATATTTTAAAAACATCAGTGCTAATTACTTACAACAAAATGAGAACTTAGTTGGTTTATTACCCTACTGCCTCAGGAGGATTATCAATTATTATATTTCCCGACTTCCTTCTTCGCAATTAGGTTTACTATTTGTAGCTGGTATCCCACGCCTTACACGGATATTAAGAGGGTAATTTAAAACGTTGAAATTGCAACACTAATACTCTCACCACCATCCGGCTTCGACGATCCGCCGCCCTCATTCTGTTTTTCCTCGTATCGAATATTCAAACGCTTCTCAAGATGGCGCATAGGAAGAGGAAAGTGATTTGGATTCGGAACAAGAAATACGAGAATAAATCAGAAGAATAGATCAGCAACTTTCGCGTAAAAAAGGTCATCGTAGAGTTATTTTTACATGGTCATCGGATGACGAAGATGAACAAGGTTAGTATTATACTTGAATGAACCTACCCCCAATGTATATTTTTTTCTTTGCGATTTGACTTAAGGCCATCAGGTTCCCTGAGCCAGAAGGCGAAAACTAGGGAATGCAATACCGGGATACCAGGATCCCGAAATACCGGGATCCCGCATGCAATTTTCGGGATTAATCCCGCGCGTAAATTAAGCGGGATCCCGCGGGATTTGCGGGATTTAGGAGCGACGTGATTATTAAGTGTTACTAAGTACAAGTAACACGTCTCCTACTGGCGAAAGTTCTTCACCGAGCCTAGATGCATCTGTGGAGGAAGGGGGAAGGGACACGGAAGAGAATTTCGCCCGAATTTGTCTATTTTTTGCTATCTTGTGAATTGAGTTCTTGAGAATTCTAAAATAAACATTTATTTATATGAACAAATATTTTTGCTTGTATGTACTGTTAAGTTAAGTATGTTGGAGACGGTGTATAAAGAGTTTTCAAGTACTGGCAGTACAGCAACAGTACCTACTATACTAGGAAATTTACGCTGTGCGTGAAAGTATTTTTTGAAGGCGGAAGATTCGCAGTGATAAATGCAAGTTCAGTCAAACAATAATAAAACTATGGGGCGTATTTTATACCAGTAATGTCTAATATTTATTCTAAAAAAGTTTAATAAAGAATTTTTCATCTCACTTGCTCGTAAAAGGTGTTAGGCGATGCGGTCCGTAAATTTCGACCTGGGGTTGTAGTGTATTTTTACGTCACACTTGCTAGATCTAAATTTAATCTAAATCCTAAATTTGGATTCCTAGAGGTGTGTACGTACCGAAATTAAGCAGAAGTTTTACTTTTTCCCTCTTTTTTTGTCACAAGTGTGATGAGACTTGTGAGGAACATTTGGTGTGCCACGGTACAGGAATTACGAATTCATGTTATTAATTACACTCGTTCTTACATTTTTGTTTACCGCCCATAATACACAATGTACTATTTCTAAATTTTGTTTACTTTTTTGTTTTAAACCTTCAAATTTAGTACCAGTTCGTAAAATTGTTATGTTTATTCCTTATCTACATAAATGATTTGCCCAAAATAATAAATAGCCCATGTACCTTGTTTGCTGACGATATTTCTTTTGTTATATCGTGCGAAAACGAACAAAACTTGAACAGTGATCTAAACTCTACCTTAAAAGAAGTTGTAACCTGGCTCAGCGACCACAACTTACAAGTTAATTACGAAAAAACTAAAATTATACAATTTAAACCTTTCCAAAAGCGAACATTAAACATTAATTACTCTTACAACAATAATAAAATAGAATCAATAAGTTCAACGGTATTCTTGGGTGTTAACATAGACTCAGCCCTTAACTGGAAAGATCACATAAATAAAATAAGTAGCAAATTAAGTAGCTTCATTTACGCACTATATCACCTAAAAAAATGTACTGACATAAAAATAGCCACAAATGCATACTACGCCTATGCTCACTCTTGGTTACAATATGGAATTATACTGTGGGGTAATAGTCCAAGTGTGAACAATCTTTTTTTATTACAAAAACACTGCGTTAGGATCCTTGTGAACATTCATCAACCGGAAAGCTGCAAACCTCACTTCATAAAGTTAAGAATCCTGACCTTAATCTCCATGTACATACTGGAAGTGTGTCTATTCGTAAAGAATAATGAAAACCTCTTTCCCCAATACTCGCGATCGGCCAACCTAAGACCTAAAACTAGACTAGCCACACCAAACTCTACTTTGCAGATGATCCATAAAGGCCCCTTTGGCATGGCCATAAAAATATATAATAAAATCCCAAACGAAATAAAAGAAATAAATAATTATAGTAACTTTAAAAATGCATTAAAAACTTACCTAGTAAAAAAAGCATACTACACATTAAATGATTTTTTTAACGATAATATGGACTAATAACGTTACCGGCACCGATAAAAGTTTCAAAAAAGGTTACAAGAGTGACCATTATAAATTGTACACTAGTCTTTAGGAATTGGCTTATGCCTATGATGCATGTTATGTCATAAGTTAGTGTTAAGTATATTGCTATACCCTTACAGGGTTCATGTAGAACTGTATTAAATAGTTTTAAGAACTGTATACTAATATGAGTGCAATAAACAATTCTAATTCTAATTCTAATTCTTGTATAGTAACTTGCGGGATCCCGCAAATACTGGGATCCCGCGGGACTGAGACTGACAATCCCGCTAAATACCAGGATTGAATTCCTCATGCGGGATTGCATTCCCTAGCGAAAACTCTTATATGATCATATTTTTCTAAGAGACGTTGATATTCGTAGATAGACGTGGAAAAAAAATATATAGGTCTTGATTATATTATCTTTAATTTATAAGCTTCCGATACACGAATTATGAGACTTCGCTCGATACAATTAATTTCCAAAGTAACCTCTAACTATTCCTAGTTACTCCACTTTTAATCCAACTTTACTCGGTAACATCCATCAGAATATTATTATTACCATCTGATTGATGGCTGTAAAAAAGTTTCGCAAACTTACAACATTTATTATAACATTTATGACGCGAAAAAGATACTTTGAATTCTACCATTAACGGGGGATGAAATTAGAAAGTTTTTGAAAAAGACGCATATTTTTCATCGTTCGGCGATTTGTCTTTTTCGTTAAGCTGGTTAAGCTAGCAAGTGTTTAAGGAACATTTTTGTCAAAGTCCAGTTTCAATAATGGGTTACATGAGGAATTGAGGGAGTTCTTGATGCATCGAGACAGTGAAACTTGAAACGTACCCGAAGTACGACACTTTTTAGTAACATGACTGTTTGGCCAGACAGGAACGAGTCCTGCAGAATGCTACGCCACTCGTACATAATAGAAACCATAGAGTAACTTATACTAGAGCGGCACTGTCATAGTAAATTTTGTAACCCCAGTAAATTCAGTGCCATTTGTCGACACACTTTAAAACTAAAAATAAATATTTATAAAAATATGATAAAATGTATTTAAATATGGATAAATGATTTTTTTTATTTGCATTAATTATTCAGAAGGTCTATTGCGCTTTCGTGGATTTGGAAAAGGCTTATGACAGAGTGGTGAGGAATGAACTTTGGTCGGTACTGTCGGTGTATGGATTGAGCGGCCGTCTCATTCAGGCACTGAAATCGCTCTATGAGGATTCCAGTGCTTGTGTGACAGTAAACGGGTCGTACACTGAGTGGTTTAGCATCGAAAAGGGTGTTAGGCAGGGATGTGTAGCGTCACCGTGGCTGTTTAATCTGTTCATGGACAGTAGTTTGCATGATTTGAGAAATGATGAATGTGGGCTGAGAATGAGTGGGCTACCCGTCAAATGTCTTCTTTACGCTGATGACCTGGTATTGCTAGCGTCATCGGGTGAAGAGTTGCAGGAGATGGTAACTAGAATGCATGGATCTTTTGAAAGGAAAGGAATGAAAATAAATGTAAGTAAGACGAAAGTTATGGTATTTGAAAATTTATATGACAAACTGTGGAATTTTGATTGGTCAAGAAAGAGTAGAACAAGTGAAAGAGTTTGTGTATCTGGGAACATTATTCACTAGGGACGGTAAGCATGATAAAGATATTGAAAGGAGAGTGAGTGCTGGAAATCGCGTGAATGGGGCACTTAACGCTTTTATGAGCAGCCAGAAGGTGTCGCAAAAGGCACGTTTGGCTGTGCATAGAGGGGTGCTGGTGCCTACACTTATGTATGGTAGCGAAAGTTGGGTATGGCAGAAGAGGCATTAGAGCCAAGTGAATGCAATGGAAATGAGAGCGTTGAGAAGTGTGTGTGGTGTGAGATTACAAGATAGAATTAGGAACAGTGTGATAAGGGAAAAGTGTGGACTGAGCGAAGAAGTAGTGACAAAAATTGAGAAAGGTATGTTGAGATGGTTTGGACACGTGGAAAGAATGAGTGAAAGAAGGCTAACAAAGAGAGTGTATATGGGAGAGGTAGAAACGGGAGTTGGAAGGGGCAGACCTCGGCGGACTTCCTCTGATCAGATCGGGGAAATCCTAAAGAAAGGCCAGGTCAAGAGCACCCTAAACCGGCGAGCGTGTATGAGGAATGTTATGAAAGTGAAGGAAGCGAAAGAGGTATGTCAGGATCGTAGCAAGTGGAAATCCGTGGTCTCTGCCTACCCCTCCGGGAAATAGGCGTGATTATATGTATGTATGTATGTATTAATTATTTTTATGATTTTGACCCATGTTCTTTCACTGATATGCGTTAAAATTGTTAAATAACAAACGAAACCGTCAACGCCATCTATACGACAGTAAGCCAAAGCTAGTAGCGCCCTCTGAACGAGAATCAATTTTTCTTGATTATCGAGGCACGTTTTTTCCTTAGACTGTATCCATCTATTACGGAGTTATATCTATCTTTGTAGAAACTTAAAAGTATAAATGCAAAAATAAAACCTTTTATAAATAAAAGAAAATCGACTTCACAAAGGACAATTTTAAATATTATTCTTTTCTATGGGCTAGCAACTGATATGTTTGAAGTCGGTGCAAAATAGTTACAAGATCGATGAATAAACCCCAAAAGACGAGTGGGACAGCTTTCTTTCTTATCGAACCGCATCAGGGTCGGCATTTGGTTCGACAATGTGCTGACTCTTTTAAGATTTGTCTTGGCACCGACTTCAATCAAACATATCAGTTGCTAGCGTATATATTTTTAAGAAGGGATAATAAAAATTAAACCCATTTGAAGTCGGTATTTAATGCTAAGTAAGCTAAGGTTATTTTTAATACGTTTTCCGGCGATACATCAACGTCGGGCTACGCCCCAGACCGCTCCATTGGGATTAATAATGTACTTACTTACACTTGCCCCATTCCTTAACTGATCACAGAAGACAAATCGGATGGGCGACGGGAACAATCCGCAATCTCCTCACAAAAAGCTCTGGGGAGTGATAATGATAATATATTCAAAGTTCGTTTAAGTTGATGAAAAATCTAAATAAAAACCAGTGGTGGCTGAGTGAATAAAAAGCGGTGGGGGCCATGTGGATTTTACGTCTGACTCTCAAATCTCTCAATCCGGAGGTCGCGGGTTCAAATCCTGGCACGTACCAATGAGTTTTTCGGAACTTATGTACGGAGTATCATTTGATATAAATTTACCACTATTAGCTTTTCCATGCAGGAAAACATCGTGAGAGATTCAAAGGTGTATGTGAAGTACCCAGCCCGCATTGGGCCAGCGTGGGCACTATAGCCCAAAACCCTCTCCCGCATGAGAGGAGGCCTATGCCCAGCAGTGGGACGTATATAGGCTGAATTATTATTATGCTAAATAATCAGTCTTGAATTTGCCCGATTACAATTTTAAGATCGCAGTTTCCGATCCTGCTATCGTGATTTATTTTTAACTAGCTTTTGCCCGCGACTTCGTCTGCGTGGACTTAGTAACCGCAGCTAGATTAAGAATAGAGCCTGGATAAAATGTAATAGCAATCATGCAATTTGAGCATATGCTTAATTGCTTATGTACACAAATTATCAGGCACTTCATTAATCTTTAAATTCTTAAGGGATGGTTTTCGGGATAAAAACTATCCTATGTTCTCCTCGGGACTCAAACTATCTCTATGACAAATTTCAACTAAATCGGTTCAGCGGTTTAATCGTGAAAAGGTAACACACAGACAGACAGACAGACTTTCGCATTTATAATATTAGAATGGAAGTATGGATTAGCTGCCTCTGAAGTTTCTTTGAATTGTGCTTCCTCCGTCAACTATGAAAATGATCCCTTCTCGGCCTTGACCCGCGGCGCAGCATGACGTCACGGCTAGTGAAAACAACCCAGTGCGGCTGCGTGCCGTGCCGCTGCAGATTTGTCAACTCGACGTGCTTAGCCGGGTTAGAACGACCCCTTATAACTTATTAGGTACCATTAATTTTTTAATGCTCTCGCCGAAGTACATTTTCTCGACGGTTTAATTTTATATAAGTTTTGATTCTCTAGTGAGTTAATTCTTGTGTACATTTAATTGAAATCGAGTTTTGAACACTTATAGAAACAAAGACGGTTCTAAATTAAAAACCAAATTACCCTTATACGATATTTAAGTTTCACTTGTTCAAATTTCAGCCAGGGACCGGACAACCCTTTCCGCGATAAAACCCTTTCAATGGGCGACACTTAAACACGGCTAACACATTGAAAGACTTTCCCTTTTAAACTGCAAGCCCATTCATACCCTTACCTTTGACTAACCCTTATTGAAAAGCTAACCAAATATAAGGCTAGCCCTTAATAAGGGTTACCCTTATCTTTAAGCGCTTTTTATAAAGGTTTCCCTTTGCGTGAAAGAGACAGGATTAGTATATATCTACGGTAGTGTATGAAAAGGAAAGAAAATACGTGCCTAGTCAAAGAACGCCGCCGTCGCCGCCGACGATCGCTCGGATTCGAAGTAATGTGTGCTTTATGAACAAGGTAGACGACTTAAATTAGCACGCTTATATGCTAAAAGGGAAGCCCTTTATAAGGCTAACCCTTATAAGCAATATGCAAGGTGTTGGTGAGCGGATGATAAGGGTTTTGTAAGGGTATTTGGGCTACCGATTACTCAAATGTGGTAGCTTTATATAAGGGTTTTTAAAACCAAAACAAAGGGTTTCGTCTGGCAAAGGGTATGGTGAGTTAAGCCTTATGCAATACCCTTATAAAACCCCGATAAGGGATAGCGGGCCGGTCCCTGATTTCAGCACTAACATTTTAATTTAAAATAAACTCAATTTAGCTGCAATAACAAATGTTCAGGTCATTTTCAGCACGCCGTACCGTCGCCAGTATTTGCAGGACATTTATTTTCTTTTGTTTTTTACCTCCGAAGCTGCTTCCATAAAAGCTGGGAAGAAACAGCCATTACTCAACAATTCAACATTCGCAAAAGTCGTGCTGGTGTAAATCAAATCTGTAAAAGAAGACTGGTTGGCCATTACGTTATACCAACAAATTTTCGAGTTATACAGGTTACACTGCCAAACGCCGGCTGCTCAATAGGGCTTATATCTTTTGGTATTAGAATAATCTTCTCCTCGAGAAATTGGTATGTATAATTCAAGCAAGTCAATAGCAGACCTCGTTTTGTTTTTCGTTTCTTCCTGCGCGTAGTCTTTCAGTGAAGTAACCTACTCGCATTGTAGCCGATAGAGTAAATCATTTCGCTACACGTATTTTCGCTTTAGTCTTTATTGGATATATTACGTATTCGTAGGTAAGTGGCGATTAGTAAAACCACTAGAGACTTATAAGCGACGTATGATTGCATTTCTTCAGTATATCGATTTCCAGTGCAGTATATAATATTGTTCAAAATTGTCAGAACGGATTTGTAAAATGGGCGAAGAAACAGGGTTTTTGCGGAAAGCAATAAAAGCATTTCACATAAAAACTTCCAAAAGGTCAATAAAATTAATCTAAATATAGTTCTGATATCTTATCTAGTATGAGTAATGCCCTGCGTATTCGAAAGTTGTACACAAAGGACAAAAAAGTCCTTAGTAGGTACTTGAATTATCGCTAAAAATATTTAGTTGGTCGGGTGTGTAGACCCCACTACTTAGTTTCTAAATTTCTATATGCTTCTCGGCGGGATTGTTCCTCCTCCCGAGTTAGCTGGAGCACGGTTCGTTTAATATACATATGTATATGTATATTAATCTACATATTTTCATACATCTCTAGTCTAGAAGCGAGTTAGCAATATAAATCAGTAAGAGTAACGATGCAGGTATGCTGTGGCGTAACTAAGTAGAGGCACGCAAACCGATATTTTACCTTATACTCGTACGCTGTGTAACGTCGCAGTTAGCAAGAGAGTGTGGCTCGAAACTACCGAAATTTAAGGCATTGTCTAATCTAATCATATCACTCGTAGTAGGGAGACCGAAGTGAGTTGTGGCAGAGGAGAGTTGTGACATCGTCGATTTTTTTGGAATCTATTGACTAATAACGAACTCGCAATAGCGCGCGTTTGTTAAGTTCAAGTTAGCTGGAGCACGGTTCGTTTAATATACATATGTATATGTATATTAATCTACATATTTTCATACATCTCTAGTCTAGAAGCGAGTTAGCAATATAAATCAGTAAGAGTAACGATGCAGGTATGCTGTGGCGTAACTAAGTAGAGGCACGCAAACCGATATTTTACCTTATACTCGTACGCTGTGTAACGTCGCAGTTAGCAAGAGAGTGTGGCTCGAAACTACCGAAATTTAAGGCATTGTCTAATCTAATCATATCACTCGTAGTAGGGAGACCGAAGTGAGTTGTGGCAGAGGAGAGTTGTGACATCGTCGATTTTTTTGGAATCTATTGACTAATAACGAACTCGCAATAGCGCGCGTTTGTTAAGTTCAAGTTACCAAACGCGCACTGTTGCGAGCTCGCTAACAGTTAATAGGTCCCAAAAATCGACAATGTCACTACTCTCCTCTGTCACAACTCACCTCGGTCTCCCTACGTAATTCTAACTACCGACAGTACCGACACACAATTTTTAGCGAACATTTTACAACTACGTGTGTGCTCTTTACTTCTCCTTCGAAACTGAAGTTAGTTAAAAAATAACATACCAAACCAAATACCATACCTAAATAAATAAAATAAATAAATAAGTAAATAGCATACCTAGATCTTTTTTTAAAATGTTAAATCATTCGGTACACCTCATTAAAATTTTGTTATTTTAATAATGACTCGTGAATGGCGTTCGGATTTTCGAATGTCATCGATTTCTTATTTCTCTCGCGCTAGTTATTTGACATAGAAAGACATTTAACAGATTTCAATCAACTATAAAACTATACATTAAATTAACTATTTCATCATAACATTTAATTATAAACTTTATGTAATTTAGTGCTTTCATCATAATGCAACGTTAATTATAGACCAAGATAAATAAATACGGGATTATTTTTAATATATAATATATGTTGACTTGTCTTGCCTTTCAACAATTGACGCGCGTTGTCGGCAGGGTCGGACGCAGAGCCCGTATGGAAGCTACAGGACCCGGGCTTCGACCAGGGCTACGGCTCGGAGCGGTCGCCGGAGGACGACTACGTGCCGCCCATCGTTCCCGCCGCTGTCTCCGCCGTCTCCCTGCAGGAGTACGAGGCGGAGCTGAGAGTCATGTACCCATTCATCAATGATGGTGAGTTTAAGTTTAAGATATCGTGCTCCTTGGGCACTTAAAGGAGTCGGACTTCATTGCAAGTGTGGATATTGATTAATTTACTCCATAGCTAGTGACTGTCATTTATAATTATATTATATAATACACTTTTATAGCTATACTTCCGCTCCCTTACAAGTCTATCAAGTACTCTTCAAGACCTTTCTAAGGAGCCTAAACTCAATATGTTTGCGTTTTTCCATCGAGAAGTTGCTTTGGCTACCTTCGGACTGCATCATCTGACCAGCTCTATAATTAGTAGTTATAAACGAAGGTACCTAGGCGCTACCCGCTTTCTACTAAAAAAAGGGTAATGAGTGGACCGGAGTAAAATGGTGGTGCACTTTTGCCTTCATTTGCCAGCGGTGTTTGCGGAGCGAGCAACGGAGTCCGTTCAAAACTAGCCATGACACAGCGGACCCATTTTTACTCGCTGAATCCACTCCGCTGACTCGCTCGCGCGGTGAAAGCGTTCGGAAAATCAGTGTTGCAAGCCGAGCGGAGTCCGCACGGAATCCGCTCGACTCGGCGCCTGAGACCACTTCTGTGATTCTGTTAACTCATATATTCCGCGTCACTCACTCTTATTCCGCTCCGCTAATTAAATACATGCGAACTGTCCAATTAATACAACTTTAGAAATTTTCTAACTCAACTTCGTAAACTTTCCGAGGCTTTATTGAACCGTTTCGTAAACTTGTCTATGTACCTACTCAACGCGGTACCTACCTACTTTGACCTCGTAAAACAGAATAGAATAATTTGTTATATCAATAACGTTTCGATCCAAATATCCGTTATGATGCATAAGCAGTATAAGCACTTTGTTAAAGTAACTAGGTACCTAATAAGTTTTAGAATCTCTTCCACGTGCTATCAAATCATTAGTAAATGTACCTGAGTGAAAACGAATGTCGGACATAGTGAGTACTCTGTGCTGGCCGAGCGACAGCCAAAATTCGAATAACCAGTACGACAAAGTTTATCATACTTGATGACATGATTTGTTTTAAATTCAATAGCCTATATGAATGGCATATACTCGAAATATCTCACGGAAGTGCAGAAATATGGCCGCACACTGGCAATGACAATTTTATCTTTAAATCGGGCTGTTTTTTTTATTAACGAAAATATTTGCAGAACGTAACATGTATTTACAACAAAATAGCCTCCATTCTTAGCCATGGCAAGCACCAAAGCATTTCCAAATAATACCTTTCAATTGTAGTGATAAACCTTATAAAACAAAGTCCCCCTCCGCGTCTGTCTGTGTGTGTATGTATGTTAACGATAAACTCAAAAACTACTGAACAGATGTTCATGCGGTTTTCACCTATCAATAAGAGAGATTCTTAAGGAAGGTTTAGGTGTATAATTTGTTTAGGTTTTGTGTAACCCGTGCGAAACCGGGGCGGGTCGCTAGTTAAAAATATGTATATTCAGTACATGCAAACAGAAAAGACACCATAATTATTATTGCAAATAACACACAGTTAAGATTAATTTTAATTCCACGAGTAACTACGTCAGTGGGTAATTAATTAAATCACGAACACTGTTTTACAGTTGTCAACATACATACATACAATTTTACATATTTATTGTGAGAGGAACCTTCTTTAAAATTGATCAAGACATGATGTATCTACAGAATAGTCCACGAAGCTTTTTCCAAAGGTTGCGGGATTGGTACGTGTGTCAAGTGCTGTGATAAGGGAAGGGTACGATAAAAGATACGATTTAAATCGGACGTTTTGTTCAAATAGATTTCCTATTTTTATTCTTACAAGTATTGTCGGATGAATCGATGGGATATTGTTAGGTTTAAAGTAGGTATTAACATGAATTAATGGTGCTTTGTTACATCTTTAAACCATTGAAATTAATTGTCTTTTACTATTCAACCATGGTAATTATATTAAATCTGATACGTAACTTTCGTTACCTACATGAAATGTGGTCCTAGTGAATAAGGGTAGTACAAGTCTCGGGCAGCGCAGTTGTTAAAAGGGCGTAAGTTCCACGCAACACTTATGCCCTTTTACACCTAAGCTGTGCGAGACTTGTACCCTTTTTCACTAGGTCTACAGATTAATATATAATGACATAACATAGCCCAAATTGTTTAATTCCCTCCACCGCAGTGACTAATTAAGACCCATTATTTGCTTTTAAGCCGTTGTTATTATCTATACAAATCACACCGTTAAATAAACCTGAAATGCAAATAGATTTAAATTGTCAATTCTCCGCCTCGTTTATACCATTTCACGGACAGCAATAATAACGATGACTACATTCGCCTTAATTGTATATTTATTAGCCCGTTATTAAATCTCTGTTACTTCTCTCAAATGTCAAAATTACAAATAGGGGCAAACGATTATCATCAGCTAATTAAAATTGACAGACGTTTATTAATAACGCCATTGCGAATAAAGTAAGCAACCTATAGGAGATTAATAATAGAAAAATGATGACTATTCAATTCAAATCTTAATTTTTATAATCAATCAGTAGAACTCGCATGCACAACAAGTAATTAATTATATATAAATTACATGACGAATAAGGTGACTGACTAAAGTGTATGGCTTTAAATAAATATCGTTCCTCAAACCGGACAACTTTTAGTCTATACTGTTGGAATTAACACATTTTTCTTTACATGTTAACGTGATTTACACACTGACACGATAAGGTCGATATACATCAATATTTTTTACCATACAATTTTTAAGAAAAGCGAAAAAAATAATCTCAAAGGTTAGGATATCGGTTTTCTGCAAATACATATTAAGGTTTCTATTATGGCGTCGCAAGAAAAAATAATAGATTGATCTCATCGGCAGGTAATAAATTTAAACTTTTCTCTTGCAGGTTTTTAATACTTGTTTTTACCCCAAATTAACAATTGGCGAACTTCTTGCATGAATGCCCTAAATCTGTTTTTCTTATGACCTAAAGTGCACCTTGTAAAAATAATATTACAAAAAGAACCACCTAAAAAACACAACAATAAAAAGTTTGACGATGGTCAATTACTCAGCCCGGAAAAAAATCATAACTCGAAAAGAACAAAAAGTCAGAAAAACTTACATTGTAAGTAGGTTTATATTTTAGAGTTTTTTATATCAATCGCTGGAATAACCGTATATTAGCATCCAATTTTATGAAAAACTAAAATTCATCCGATTGCTATATTGTCGTTCATACCTAACGCGATTTCGTTCATTTGCAGGCTTTGATAATTCTCTAAGGGCATATTGGCAATATCAATACAAAATTGAACACAGAACCTGACGCTGAATTTAACAGGATATTGGCTCAATGCGCGGAGTGTTATGGGGCTTTTTAATTAACTTTTGTTCGTTGGCCCTGCGAATGACCGTTCACTTCCATAATTCGTGGACCCCGAATACGATATTTCGCGTAATTAGAAATTTACTATAGGCGGTAAAATTAATATTTAGTAGTTTATCCTTGATTATCGTAGTGTGTTGATTGAACATTCATAATTAGAATCAATAATTATGACTGGAAAACGAAATTATATGTAAATAATTACAAACGGTGTACGTGGTTCTCGCTAGAGTTGAAGTTCATGACAGCTGAAGCTCAAACTATCAGAAACCTAATGAGCAATAAATAAATACAGGCTAATTGACAAATTATTAAAAATAAAACTTGTATATTATTGTTTACCGTCCTGCTAGATGACAAATTTTCAATAATGGTATCAATCGATCAGGTTTATTTTTAGGATCAAATGTCTATATGGGACCCATTGCATTAAAGCAATACAAAAGTCAGAAATGATAGTCAAAGTCCGACAGTCGTACTTCACTCGCGAAACCACCGCGAAACGCTTCTCACAAAACGATAAGTGAACGTGACGTCAAGGTCACTGAGAGCCCATTTTGAATGTACCTATGAACAAAATAAGCAAAATTGTGTTTTTGTCTGTGAAATATTGCGTTTATGTATATAGTTGCCATCGAATTTATTTTTTTGATAAAATGTAAGGAATCGAATGGTACCCTTACTTTTTTCCTTTTTGGAAGTTGAAAAATTACTTAAATTTTAAAATTCAAGTCTTGGATTTTTGTATTATTTCCATATAAATTTTTAATATCTACATTATTGTGATAAATTGCTCATTTGCTATCTATTTTACTAGATTTTGTTATAAAATTCAACATGTACCATCATCCCTATTGTTAGGAACGCTATAATATGAAAGAAGTACTGCATTACAATATGATGACATATTCTGCGACCAGCAGCAGCAGCGCTCGATTACCTATCCGTCTTAAGTTTCCATTTTTGAAATGACATGCTTCAACTGACTTTGTTAACATAGAGAGTAGAGTAGCAGCAATACGTATAGAATATTGATATCAAACTAAATGTAGTGGAAAATTGCTTGGATGATACGAAGACATCTCGGGTTAAACGACCGAGTACGACTGACCGACTTCTAGTATATCGATAACCCCCAAGCTAACGTTCGAATTCATATAATTAAACCATCTTTGGATAGATAGCATCTATAGATACTTTTTACCTGTCTTAATATATAGGTAGGTAGGTATATATTAGACGAAATCCTATCGCACCGCAAATAACAACCGTTAGTGACATTGGGAAATCAGTTGCAAAATTGCTATCACTTACCTATGGTTTAATTGTTATGCGTAGTGAGACTTAATATGTGACATATAATACCGTAATATTTTACAAATACAACAAGTATGACTGTTACTGTACGGGTCAATAGTTTTTACAGTTTTAATGTGGATCAATAGTTTTAATAATTTAACAAAAATTATATTTAATTTGTATAGCTGTAGTATTATATTTTGTAATATTCAATTTGTATAGCTGTTGTATTATATTTAAGTTGTATTTGTATTTGTTATGCTCTCTCGGGGGTTTCCACGGAAGACCAGCGTCGGGGACCTAATAGGTTCCTTCTCATGAAGCTGATTGGAGATCATTTCAGGAACGCTTTATAACCAGCAATCTATGACAGTGTAAGTTAAAATTAAGCGTTTTTGAATAAAGCATCTTCTATTCTAATAATTTCAGAATGTTAAAATTTGTATTAAGATGCCAACCTAAAGGATATCATGACCATAGTACCTTTATGCCCACTGATGTAACCGACCCTAAATGAAAGCCCCGCTTAAAATCACACATAAGCTCTACTTTTTATTTCTCTTCCAACCTTCTTTCGTTAACTCGTTAAAATAAGATAGGTATCTGCCCGAGTAATGGGTTAAACAGAGCTCGTCCCACATTTCAGAAACAACAACGAATCACAAAGCCATCCCATATCGCTTACCACTACAAAAACCCATTTAAGTTTTATTGGTAGCCCGTGCCACCTGCGCTGCGAATAGAGTGTTATCTCATTTACAAGTTCAATTTGTATGCAAGGCCTAGGGCTCCCCTACCGCCTCAGCCCCGTCGTTTACAGGCTCGGCACTCAGAATAAAAGTAGAAGTCGAGTTACACTTGTATCAGGACGAGCTCTACTCGTTTAATGAGTTTACAGCGGAATATGAGTTTCCTAATTTTAAATTAAGAAATGTGTCACTTCCAATGAGATTAATTTTCGTAATTTATTAGCTGCCGGCAGTAGGATAGGTTAGGTTATCTTTCCGTTTTTCCGATTTGTTAAACCGTTTACGCTTGGTACAAAATTATTTAGCTTATTTGTAAATATATATGTATTTGTATAATTACCTTCTTTGCTAAAATTATAGTTATCGGTAAATAGTTACAGACAATGTATGTATCTCTTTTGAGAACAATGTTTATAGTCCTATAGAAAAAAAGCGCTATGACTTAGGTAGTTAAGTTCTTTACAGTCAAACCAAAAGTAAAATAAAATGTTTCCCTTGCGGCATTCACTTTTCATTAGTTGAAATTGCTCACCGGTAACTTAGCTGGAATATAGACGAGGGAGTTGTGGGTGAGCATCAAAGAATTGCAAGTCCGAACAACAAACTTGGTTTGAGCCAGGTAACTAAGCAAATTTAGAATAATTTAATAACTTGCCCGATTTCAATAAACGCACCATTTGTTCTGCCATCAATACAATTCTCTTGTAATTAATACTTATGTAATGTGATCCGTTAGTATGGTTTCGACTAAAATGAACTTTTGAAACTTATTGAGTGTTTAACTATCTCAGTCTCACTTGTTCATGGACTATTTTAACACACACACACACTACAGTGTCGCGTGACTTTTCTTTCGAACTTGGCCGGACACACTGCCGTGTATAAGTCATGTTATGCACTAACTGTAAATTAGATTAGTTTCCCAGGATTTGTTACAAATGACACATACACAAAAAAATTACTACTATTTTTATCATTACTTTTATGGTAAGTCAAAGGGACAATAATTTATGTAAATTCATGTAAGACTATCAAAAGTTTCACTAGACTTATATTGACCGGGATATAGACCGTGATTACCTTTTGTATTATTTGTGAGCTCCCGATATATCAAAAGTTTGTTTTTAGGGTTCCGTACACAAAGGGTAAAAACGGGACCCTATTACTAAGACTCGTCTGTCCGTCTGTCTGTCACCAGGCTGTATCTCATGAACCCTGATAGTTAGATGTATTTCTGTTGCCGCTATAACAAAAAATACTAAAAAGTACGGAACCCTCGGTGGGCGAGTCGCACTTGTCCAGTTTTTTACTGCATTACTATTTCAGTATATTTCTTTCGACGAGGAACCCTGAAACAGAGGGCTGTTAAATTAAAACAGAAAAAATATCAAAGGATCATTTTGCTGTAAAGAACCGAGTTTTGAGCAAAAGGAAATTTTTTAATAAATAATTTATTTTCTTTTGCGTTAAGTTCTAGCGCGTCCGATTATTCGTGCGAATACAATTATTTGAAACCAATTCATATAATAAAACGTGTTTTTGACGACCGGCCTAGTGGGTACCCTGCCTGTGAAACCGATGGTCCTGCTGGGTTCGAATCCCGGTAAGGGCATTTATTTGTGTGATGAACACAGATATTTGTTCCTGGGTCTTGGGTGTTTAATATCTTATTAAATATTGATCCTAGCGAAAAAGTGTATGAAATATTTTTGAAATGGGTGTTTTCTATGTGTAGTATATGTCGCAGGCATTTTGTAAGAATCCGCCGTTTACAAACGGCGCCGTCATATTATAAACGCGAAACGGTTAGTGCGCTTAATAGCGTCAACGTCAAACGTTGTAGGTTTCGTTAGGGTAACCATGGCTTAAAAAAAACCTTAAACTACACAACTTAACTAGAACTACTTTTTAGTTTTTAGGTATTTATTATTAATGTTATTTGTGATAGTTTTAAGTTGTCATGAATTAAATACAATTATTGTTTACATGATATAAAATTGAAATGTTAATTAGAAATAAATATGTTTTACTAGATAACGAAGATGACTCCTAGATATGTTATATCTTTTTGTATGTGAATGTTTGGTTTTTTGTTTTAACCGTCGGCTTGGTAGCGTGGTCGGGGTTATTTGCTATATTTAAAATATTGGTCATCGGCGTATTGGGATAGCTTGAGACCTCGTATGCTGTCGTGAGTCGTGAGTATAGATATAACATATTGATCATATAATATTGTTTATGTGCAATAAAGTGGCATACATACATACATACTAGAGCCTTGCTCAAATCACTACTGAACCCTAGTTAATAGTTCCTTCACCCGCCCCTAATTTTCCCCGGTAAAAAGTTGTTAGGCCCACGGCTCTTTAATTAAGCATCTAGTGGCCATAATTAATAACGTCGACTTGTGAACGTTCTGTACACCCTGAACCTGGCAGTGGCTCTTTGTTCAAACACTTGGCGGAAATCACAAACGGTTGACCCTCTGAATGAACGCCGCAGGAGTTTTGCTTTAAATGTTGTTTATTTAACGTGTAATTAAGGCTTTTTATAATTAATTTCGGTAAGATGAAGAGACTTTAAGGAGATGGAAGGCATACGATATTATAGGATGTCTATTATACATACAAGTCTTGCTAAAGCTGTGTAATGTCATGTGTAATACCTATTCGCCTAAAATTTTGATCTCAGATTTACGCATTGTTGCTTCGAATTTTGTGTCATATTATCCTAAGGACGAGCTAAAGGAAGATTCACTCTAGAATGGTCAGTTTTCTATAGAAGCATCACTGATCACTGATCACCTGTCATAGAAAACGGAAAGCGAAAGGTGTCGGAAGCCTCGGCCCGGGCCCGGACCGTTCTAGCATGAGTCATCCTTAAAGCTTAAGTCAAGTCGAATCATTTTGTGAATTAGGTAACAATAACAAGTAGGTTCGCTAATGCGCGGACTAATTACGCGGCATGGGATCGATGGGCGGGTGCAGATCAATCATGCGTGTTTCATGCTCCACGCAGGCGGCCGCTCCCTGACTTTTACCATTTAGGTACAACGCTCCTTTACATAATGCTGGGATATATCATACTTTGCTTCTAACTCCGTTAAAGAAAGCATACACAGCCTTTAATGGTTTTATTTTCTTTTTCCGATTTCAATTGTAGGTACATCGCTTATCACGTCGAGTTTATATAACGAGTATGTAAGTAAAAAAGTATACTATTTTCTCAAAAACAGCACAAAAAGTCTGTTAGTTTAAGGCAGATATATCTAACCTGCGCGCCGAGGTGTTGGTCCTCGAGAAATGAGTAGCGATGAGCGAGTATTTTCTTTGGTTGAATATTTTGTACTAGAAAAACTTCTGTGCCAGTGTGAACAGCCAGACTATACCTATTACCTACTTGAACGACCTATTTTTTTAAGTCATACTGAATATACGCCACTGTATTAATGTTGGATCTAAATAATGAGTTAGGTAAATTTATTGACTATTCGCAAAAATCTCCACCACCTTTTAGAAATAACCAAAAATCAGTAATCTTATTAAAAAAGTTGGTTGGTTTGGTTGAGAATGGCGCTAATGTATTTTACATAAACCAAGATAGTCTTATTTCTTCATTAAGCAGGCCGAATTAATGAAGAAGCTATGCGTATCTATGTAAAATAGTGCTAAACATAGTATGAAGACTGTACAATGTACGGTGTACATACGGCTCATGAATCTTATTATTTTTAAGGTTCTAAAATATATTTACCCCAACCGCAGTCGAGAATCTATTAATTCACGACCTTGCCTCAATCATCCGTCAAGCTCAATCACCGTAACGCCATAAATAAGTTAGTTCGTCTCAAACCACAAGATCCAAAATGCTTAAGGCAAACGGGACTCCATAATTTATCAGCTTTTGTAAATCGACTTGCTCTATCCGATACCCATCGCGTGAACTGGCTCGGTAATACGTTCGCGGCGAATCGATGATGTGTTCAATAAAAGAGATCAGTAACAGTCGAGTAATAATGACGCTTATGAATAAACCATGCCTAGAGTAAAGTGCAGTACTCGCCATTGTTCGATAAGTTTTTTACTGATAATAACATGGTTTTATTACCGTTTTTAGTTGGATAATTCTTTTCACGTATTCTTCGTTGCAACGTTTTTTTTAACACATCGGTGGCAAATAAGCATACGGTCCGCCTGATGGTAAGCAGTCACCGTAGCCTATGGACGCCTGCAACTCCAGAGGTGTTACATGCGCGTTGGCGACCTTTTAAAAACCTGTTCACTCCTTTTTTGAAGAACCCCATACTGTAGACCCTCGGGAAAACCTCGGAAGGGAGTTCATTCCACAGCATTCCGCGGGAGGAAATTCCTCTTAAACCGCACAATACGCGACCATTTAGGTACTAGGTCGTGAGGATGAACACCCTGTCGACGGCGAGCGGTGCGGTAATAAAAAGCGGCCGTTGGCATCATGTCAAACAATTCTCATTATTGGCGACGAAAAACTATACTTATTGTAACATTGCCCTTAAGCAAACGTTGCGCTGTTCCATTTTCCCGATATTTATGAAATTCTCCACCACCCCTTGTTTGTGTTGTTGCGCAAACTTGCACAGGGGTGTTGATATGATGAATATGATGACTCTGCACTATCAAGCTACATAGTTTTGTACATTTCATTCTATGGAAGGAACGCAGATAGTAAACGCTTCCGTTTTAGCAAATTAAATAACCTAAGCAAACTTCTTTACGAAATAAAGACTGTATTCACTGTTCACATACGTACGCGCAAAATAATGAAAATAGATTACTTCACATTGCAACTGTCTGAAGCACCTATCTCAATGGCGGCGTTATCGAGCTCAGCGGCTAATGAAATTTGTAGCACCAGGTACGAGTCGAAGCGAGGATTACAGCAATTGTCCCTAAGTTTAAGACGACGGCGGTTATTTCTCGCCGGTGGGGACGTCGCAATCCTCTTGATGTATTTGCGTAGAAAAGTAGACATTTATATTTTTCTAGCAACGAATATGTACACCTAGGCCAGGGTACTTGAAGGTCTCCTGTTCAACTGGTTGTAACTTTGTCAAGACTCCACGCAACCCACAAGCTTAAAATAGTTATTTTTAATAGTTGCTCAAGAAGTGCTACTTTACATAGCTGTTTAGCGTTCGTAAAGTTGGTTTTCGCGAAATAGTGCTTTTTACTTTTCCAGCTTTTTAAAATTTTATTCTGACCTGAGATTTTATGTACACTTGCAACATTCTGAATCTGGGACAGAAGGTAGTTAATGAATCCTGCAGGAATAAGTAAAATCAACCTCGCTGTTTGCTGAAGCTAATATAAAGATCAACATTGTGCGTGAGACTGTGCCTGAGGACAACCTTTTTTCAGATTAGCCCTAGGTGAATCACTATACTGTATACAAGCATCCAGCTAATGGACGGATCAACCCTTGGCCAAGTAAACTTTCCACTCGTGTCCACTTCCGACACCAAAGGGCAATTTTAAATTATACTTCCTAATCAGTACAGACTACATAGCTGATTTCATTTTAAAATAAAAAGTACTTAAATTCAAAACTTATTAAAACTATTAAACTTTGAGCAGAGGTGAATCAAATTGTTTCTTCAAACTGCGTAAAAGATTAGTAAATACGTGTATTTATTTTAAATTTAACGTTTAAAAAAGAGTTATAAAACTACTTTACCGTGATTTATTTTGGATAAATATAATTCAGTTAACGATAGAGCTGTAAATCAGCCTGAGTAAAAACAAATAAACAAAGAAATACCTTTCAAACAGGGTAGGATTAGAGATCACATCACTGAGACTTGTTTCATTCCAAGGGGGGGTACGGAAAATATTTTCACGTCAAAGGGGTCGCGTTATGAAGAAGGTTGAAAACACGTTCAATTTTTTCTCCATTTAGAGGTCTAGAAGGAGTAAAATTTGTGAAAATGTGGTCCCCGATTACATTTTCGATATAAATTACGCATACGGGATGCTGATATTGCCATTAGATTTTATGCGAACAGACGCATGTATTATACTAATAATCCGCAACTAACACGATTAGCAATTATTGTCGTTGTAGGTACAGTACGTTACACTAATACCACATATAACACAACCGCATTTGCAGCCTATTCAATTATTATAGTTGTTATCATGTACGTAATTTTCGATGAGATTACATTACAGTAAAATGATTGTGTATCATATCATATCATATCATTTATTCCATTGTAATCATGTTCATTTGTACATACTGGTCTTACATATTGGTCAAGTAGGTACATGGTACCCTGCTAGGGTGTACAATATTGGATCTTAAACTACTTATCAAAAATTACATTTCAATAAAATCGATTAAATATTCTAGAGCAACATTAATGACTCATCTCCTCTAAATTTCAATGCATCCATGTAGGTAACAACAACTTAAAGCTTCATTTAGTTGATTGGAAATGTTAGGTTTGGTAAATGACGACTGAAAGAATATGATAAATTTTGACTATCAATCTGCTATGTTGTATTCACGTATCAGCGGACGATTTGATCGTTTTACATGAAATTGTGCATCCTCAGCCATAAGAAACCGGGAATTTGTCAAGGCGACAGCACGTACATCACCGGAATCGATCGACACCTCGAGCCGACTCCACAGACCGCTAGTTCAGCTCTTAATTTTTAAAATTTTTACCCGTCTACGGACCGCGTTATAATTTTAGTGGTGTATGTATGTAATCTGGATTATAAAATTGTTCGAAGTGATTGTATGCTAGATGATACTATGCGAAAGGTAATTCCCAAACGACATTTCTGTCAAGTAACATTATGCAATACAAAAATGTCAAAAAACTTTCTGCAACACCATAGGGAACCATTTACCATATATAAGCATAGAATGCCGTGCTAATTTAATAAAGTACAAACAGTGAGTTATTGTCTCAATTTCGCCACGTACCTACCTGCTGAAACCCTCAAGACCGCATTTTCCCTATTGCCGTAACATCACATCTGTTCTGTTTCCCCCGCCTCGCCTGGGCGGAAACGAAACTTTGTTCCATATAGTACATTGTGATACAAGTGTGCTACGTTGGTCATTTTACACGAGGCGATATTGTGCAAGCGATCTGAAAGCGAGCGCGCAATAAGAAAGCCGATGTGTGTAATGACCAATACACAATTGCACACGCGTTTCATACGACGTTTTTCAACACACTTGCGAGGAAAAAAATAAAATTTACATATGAATAAAATTTTAATTGTTAGAACAGTAAAAGTACAAAATCTGTCATATTGCCTCCCGCCGCCCCCTCGACCCGCCGCTGGAGGCCGGGCCCCGGTCGGCGGGGCGCCGGCGCCCTCCAGTCCTTGTTGTAAAAGCTATTCGACCAATAGCGTTGTTGACATAATGTTGAATTTTGTAACTAAATCTAGTTAAATAGGTATAAAATGAGGAATAAATTTAAAACAAAAAAAATGGGAATAATAAAGAAATACAAGACCTCAGTTTCAAAATTTTTTTTTAACATTAAAAAGAAATGTGGTGCCATTCGATTCCCTACATTTTATTTAAAATAATATTGTACAGCTACAATACACAAACGACACCGACAAAATCGCAATTTCCTTGTTTTCCATACATTGAAACGGCTTCTAAGCAATAGCGACGTTACATCGTGACGTCACGATGTATTGCCATTTTGTTAGGAGCGTTTCGTCAGTAAAGGGCGGGTGCCAGACTTTGACCGTCATTTAATTTTGTGACTTTTGTATTGCTTTAAAGCAATGGGTGCCATACAGACATTTCATCCTCAAAACAAACCTGATCGACTGATACGAGTACCATTAATTAAAATTTGTCAACTACCCTATTAAGAAGGTCTGTCCGTCTCCATATGTATTATTAATTAGCAATTAGTAACAATCATAACTTTATCGGATTATCATACATTACGGCACAAGTGCGATAATATGATGAAAAAGCACGCATGCGTAATATTTCGGATTAAATATAGCCAAAGAGGATATAATAGGATAGAGCGGTACTGTCATAGTAAATTTTGTAACCACAGTAAATTCACTGCCAACTATCGACACACGATTAAAAACTAAAAATAAAAATATCAAAAAAAATATTTATATATGGATAAATGTTTTTTTTTTGCAATATTTGCATTAATTATTTTTATATGATTTTGACCCATGTTCTTTCACTGATATGCGTTAAAATTGTTAAATAACAAACAAAACCGTCAACGCCATCTATACGACAGTAGGCCAAAGCTAGTGGCGCCCTCTGATCGAGAATCAAATTTTCTTGATTTCGAGGCACGTTTTTTCCTTAGCCGGTATCCATCTATTACGGAGTTATATCTATCTTTGATACAGCCTAAAAGCGGTTCAATAAGTTACACGTTACGAGCAAGTGCGTTGAAAAGATTACACAGGTGGCACACAGTAGCGCAGTACCATAACCAATACCAACTTGTTTGTGAAGTTTACACTACTCCAATACCGTACGTACCGTTGCAATCCTTGAATAATACTGTACAAATAAATGATAGAAGTTATGGTTTTATTAAACCATATGGTGGTACTATAATTTCGGTCGGGTGTTAAATTTTTATACGCGTAATTATAATCATCACGTACTTTATGCCCACTTTCCACTGCGAGCGGAACGAGCTCCGTACGGAGTCCGTTTAACTCGCAATGGCGAACTGCATATAAGTGCTTCCACTGAATAAGAGTGAGCGGAGCGGACTAAACGAGTTCAAAGTGTCACAAAAGTGGTCGCAGAGTCGAGCGGATTCCGAGCGGAGTCCGCTCGACTCGCAACACTGATTTTCATACAAGTACATCCATCGCGTGCGAGTAAGCGGACTGAGCGAGTTAAAATGGGTCCGCTGCGTCATGGCGTCGCGCGCTAGTTTTGAACGGACTCCGCTCAGACCCCCGCCCCCTCCAACCATCCCTACCCCTCTGATACTGGCTGCCACGTTACTCCGCAAAGTCCGCATCTAATGGAAGCTCACAAACTCGCTCATCTGACCCCAGCCTCATTTCCAGCCTCGCTCGCTCCGTAAAATCCGCTGGCAGTGGAAGGCAAATGCTGAAACTCTTTTTTAGTGGAAGTGCACAGCTAATTTCCTCCGGTCAGCTCGGTTCGCTAGCTCCGTTTCCACTCATACCCTTTTTTAGTGGAAAGCCCGCATTAATCATTAATTGATCTCAGGCAGCACACCACCTCGTGTGTACTTGCAGACTGCAAGTTGCAGTCATACTCTGTTCGAATCGAATCCGAAATCGATCACTCTTTTTCATGCCAGTAATGAGGTAATGACTGGCACTTATTAATTAGTGCATTTTATGACTCCGGTGTGTAATAATACAGGGTGACTTAGGGGTCGTGTAGCAAGAGAAGAAGACATCATACAGAAACATGTCGCGCGAGTGACTAAAAATACGTGAGTGAAACCGCTAAGTTAATATAAGTTACATCATACAGAATTCAAAGATGAGCCTCATAAAGTATAACTGTTTATCACCAATAATGATGATTATTTTTCAGATGACAAGTAGAAAAAGCCATTTTTGCATACAATTTGGTCACCCTACTCAATGTGACGTCTTGTCGCTTTCCATACAGTGTATGTCAAAAGTCATAGGGTGACCATGATATGATTACTTAGCATAAGATTAATTTTACTTGAAAAATTAGAAATTTTAAACTAATTTTCTTTTAATCAAATACTACCATATGATAATGTGGATCATTTACAGTCAGAAAAAGTGGTTTTGGATCACGACCCAGAAATCACTGTATACTCAATTCTAAGAAGTACGTACAAAGTAGTTTGCAGTCCAAATACCGTTCTACCGATATCGATGGCTAGCTGTATGGTATGCACTGCACCAGCAATCACGTCACTGTGCGGTGGGTACTGATCCAGAACACGCGATAGGTCCACCCACAATGCAGTCATTATAGCATCTAATACCGCACCCATAAGGCCAATTCTTGCAAGTTCTGACGCTACAAGCCGCGTTAGGTGCTTTATATGTAAATAGGACAGCGTTTACGGGCTTTCATGATTTGTTGAACTTTTACGTTCGATCTTGCATTACAATTTCGCGTATAAGTAGAGCATTGGCTTAGCGTGTAACATGAACGTCTGTAAAATCATTTACACATATTATAAAATGCTTGAAATGTAAGGTAATAATATCCGAATGTAAGAGTGTACCTAGTACTTAGCTTTTCATAATAATAGCTTGTTGCGAATGCAACATTATTGTACAAAAAATATTACCAATGCAGTAGCTACACGCAGCCGTTGGGCTAAGTTAGTATTCGGATTAGGAGCGCTCCACACATTTTGTATCGCAGCCAATAAAATTAGAGGCACCTAAATTTAAACCACCTTTTATACTAGTATAGGGTATTTGACTACTAGTCAAATCAGTTTCTTTTTTCGAACTGTCAAAACGGTTTTGCTACTATGGAATTTATATGAAACACTAGCATGTGACGTCACAACTCACAATCAAATTACCTACTCTCTATAGTTTTATACAGGTTTTAACATAGAAATTGTGTCTAAAAATAACTGCTGTTTCCGTTTCTCTATTAATCTTCTGGTGCTTTATTTCATGCATGGTGTAAAATAATTTATTTTAAATACAGTCAAATACCCTATTCAATTTTGCTAAATCACTAATTCATCATCTTTCATACCATCGACACACCTCTTCTGCACTTAACCGTTTTGTCAAGAACCCCCTTGTAAACCAGTACCTGTTTGAAGAATATAATCAGTTTACTACAAATCGAAGCATTTTATTTGAGTCTTCGTGATCCTGACCTGCACGGCGGCTACAAACTTTATTAATGGTTACTTCATCTCATCCCATACCCCAAATACAAATACCACTAGGGCCACTGCCTTCCATTTCTAAAGCTAAATTTCTTTGATTCAAGTAAGGCTTTTTTTTATACCACGTCGGTGGCAAACAAGCATACAGCCCGCCTGGTAGCAAGCAGTCACCGTAGACTACAAAGGTGTTACATACGCGTTGCCGACCCTGATAATATATAGGATATATGGGATACATCCATCCAACTATTTATGTTTTTTTAGGGTTCCGTAGCCGAATGGCAAAAAACGGAACGCTTATGGATTCGTCATGTCTGTCTGTCTGTCCGTCCGTATGTCACAGCCACTTTTTTCCGAAACTATAAGAACTATACTGTTGAAACTTGGTAAGTAGATGTATTCTGTGACCCGCATTAAGATTTTCACTCAAAAATAGAAATAAAAATTTGGGGGCTCCCCATACTTAGAACTGAAACTCTTTTTTTTTTCATCAAACCCATACGTATGGGGTATCTATGGATAGGTATTCAAAAATGGTATTGAGGTTTCTAATATCATTATTTCTAAACTCAATAGTTTGCGCGAGAGACACTTCCAAAGTGGTAAAATGTGTGTGTCCCCCCACCCCTCTAACTTCTAAAATAAGAGAATGATAAAACTAATAAAAATATATCATGTACATGCAAACTTCCACCGAAAATTGGTTTGAACGAGATCTAGTAAGTAGTTTTTTTTTTAATACGTCATAAATCGTAAACCGCAATTTACCTTTCACTCACGTTTCACATAAAAATACATTGTTTAAATTGTGTAATGTACGGAACCCTCGGTGCCCGAGTCCGACTCGCAGTTGGCCGGTTTTTTTAATGTAAAATTCGTTTTCGTACCTGTGTATTTTAATGTCTAGGATTTATATCTACTAGAAAGAATAGAGCTTCGACACAGTGCTAAAAAGAGGATTTTTAACACATTTATTGTCAAGAACCCGCTAGGTGCTAGGTGGGTTCTTTTGTATAGGAAACGGGGCTCTTAGCACTGAAAGTGTTAAAGCCTCGCCAAAATGTACCTACGTGTGACATTGCATTACATACAAAAACCGCTAACCGTATGCTTATTTGCCACCGACTTAGTATGAAATAAAAGCGAAGTATGAGAGACTAAAAATGGCTGATCAAGCTTGTAATGTGTGACAAACACGTGCCGTGATAAAAAGCAACACTTCCATTCAGGACGGATTCCCGAAGCGAGTACACTTGATTGCCTGCCAAGGTCTGCTACACAATCTCCTATTATTATTACCTATGGTTTCCCTCTATTGTATTGTATTATTGTTACTTTACATGGAACAAACATTAAATACGTTGCGCTGTTAATACGAGGGTCAAACGAATGTGAAAAGTTCAGTAAGTCAAGTAGAAGTTATTTCAAATCATGATAAGCCATATTTTAAATTAACAATTAAAGTCACGTATTACCTATCTAATCAAGGTTTACTTGCCATCAATATTAAAAAAGTATTTAAATTACTTGATCTCTTACTTAAATTACTTGAAGCGCTGGTGGCCTAGCTGTAAGAGCATGCGACTTGCAATCCGGAGGTCGCGGGTTCAAACCCCGCTCGTACCAATGAGTTTTTCGGAACTTATGTACGAAGTATCATTTGATATTTACCAGCCGCTTTTCGGTGAAGGAAAACATCGTGAGGAAACCGGACTAATCCTAACAAGGCCTAGTTTCCCTTCTGGGTTGGAAGGTCAGATGGCAGTCGCTTTCGTAAAAACTAGTGCCTACGCCAATTCTTGGGATTCGTTGCCAAGCGGACCCCAGGCTCCCATGAGCCGTGGCAAAAATGCCGGGACAACGTGAGGAAGATGATGATATAAATTACTTGATCTCGTGTTTTTAGGGTTCCGTACCCCAAAAGGAAAAAACTTATAGGATCACTCTGTTGTCCGACCGTCCGTCTGTCTGTCTATCTGTCAAGACCCTTTATCTCGGGAACGCGTGGAGGTATTAAGTTGAAACTAAAACCATATACTCGTACTCAGGTCTACAGCCCCTGAAAGCTGTTAAAAAACAAACTTCTAAGTTGACGTAAAAAAAAGATAGGTACGGCCGTTTATGCCGCAAAAACGTATATTTCGACACTCAAGGGAATCAAAATTTATAGGGTTACTTCCCGTTGACTTATAACTAAATATGATGGCAAGTAATATCAAGCTTAGAAATAAATTAAAAGTAGAAAAATTCACTGTCTTGGCACCAAGACCGTACCCAAAGCAGCGAATAAATAATAACATCAATAATAAGTAACATCGCATATAGCATTAATATCGTTAATATATCGTCAATAGCAATTGTTCACAGACGTTTCTGTTTGATACAAAATTAATTTAGGCAAGTAATATCGTTTTACACTACAAATACAGGGAAAAAACTCAAAACTATAAATTAAAAACTGTAATAGATGTCATATATTAAAGAAAAAGTGACGAAGCCCTCCAGTGGTGAAGGCCGGATTCGAACCGGCGTCTTTAGCTATCGCGGCTAACGCCATGAACCCCTAGGCCACCCCGCCACGGCGGTGCCCGTCCGAATTTCTCGACTATATGCCATCTTAGTAAGACTAGGCGTCTTTGACCAGCTCTAAGGACAAGCAGTGCGCGCTTGCGCGTTCATGGCGTTAGCTGCGATAGCTAAAGACGCCGGTTCGAATCCGGCCTTCACCACTGGAGGGATTCGTCACTTTTTCTTTAATATATGACATCTATTACAGTTTTTTAATTTATATATAGTAGTGTGACTACTTAAAAATACAAATCAAAATATTTAATAAAATAATTTGATTTGTTCCCAAACATGTTCAAAACTATAAATATATAAAACCTAAAAAAAGTTAAATTTGTGCAGAACCCTCGGTGGTCGAGTCTGACTCGCACTTGTCCGGTTTTTAGGGTTCCGTACCCAAAGGGTAAAAACGGGACCTTGTTACTAAGACTCCACTGTCCGTCTGTCCGTCTATCCGTCTGTCTGTCACCAGGCTGTATCTCATGAACCATGATAGCAAGACAGTTGACATTTTCACAGATGATTATTTCTGTTGCCGCTATAACAACAAATCCTAAAAAGTACGGAACCCTCGGTGGGCGAGTCCGACTTGGCCGGTTTTTTAAATATTATCCGTGAGTTCCGTGACTAGTTGTAGATGGGGAATATGAACGTGAGCGATTCATTGTTGGCCCTGATGTTGAATGTACTTACTGATACGGAGGTAACCAAATACTAGTGATACTATTATGTCATGTTATCACTTTTTATAAATCTAAATGTCTCTACGAAAGAAATGGACTTCGCCGACAAAAGAATTGAGATCTATATGGGTGCCAAGTTCCACTTCACTTGGGATGTAATTAAAGTTCAGGATTTGACGTGGCGAGTTTTTACGTACAGTCTAAATTATATGTCTATGTTACGGAATGTATATGTATACAATACTTCCTGACATGTACTAGAATCAACAGGTAAGTAAGTATATACGCTCCAGTTATTGAAGTTCAAGATCGAAATGTATTATTTAATAAAATACATACATATTTGGAAAACCATCGACGGGTGAATGCAGGGAGGGGTAGGGGGCGATCGTTGAACTCGTGAGCGTGCGCTACCAAGACGCGTTAGGGCTGCCACACTACTTAATGATAAACTATTTTTTATCCGGCAGACACGTCTGCAAACGATACAATTTTTTGTTAATAAAGGAAAAATAAAAATTCTGCGTTTCGAGCAAGATTCGAACTTGCAACCTTTTGGAACACCTGTCTAATTTTGGTGTTATTTGTTTTAAAAGGCTAGCAAAATGTAAAAATAATGTTAATCACTCACATTAAAATGGAGTACATTTTTTTTTACATGCAAACTGGTACTACATGGACCATTACTTTACCATTTTTTATCAAAGTTAAAAGCACTACTTAGCTAAAATGTACTTTGCGCACTTCAAACAGCTACGTAAAGCCCATAGACCAGCTCTTCTAAAACTATTGTTTAAATAAGTATATTCGTTGAAAGTTGTTGACAAACTTTTTAATCTTTGCTTCCACAAGCCACGTATTCACTATAAAAAAAAAACATTATAAACAGTGGCCGTAAAGAAAATATATAATACTCAGTACGAAACAATGTTTAAAGACAAAATTGAATGGACGTGGCTAGACTATAGACACGAAAGATACATCTGAGAATGTCAATAGCTAGACTACAAATTGTTCGAGAACAACAATGCTCAATTGGTAGATTACGCTCAGCTCGCGGTCGACAGCCCTAGTGCAAACAACTATTGTTCACCCGGATCTACGGTCGCTCTACATCCAGCTAAACCACTACATTTGACTACATTTTTTTACAAGCTATTACTGAGTGGCAAATGTGGCAATTACATTGAACGATTCTTAGACGTGCATTGATAACCGTGATCGAATATCATCATTACTTAATACTATTTTTAAATACTATTTACTACTACTACTACTATTTAGTTACTTATTTATATTTATTTATTTTTATTTTTATTTACGATTTAGTGTTAAGCTCGAAGCCATTATATGTGCCATTTTCAACCAAAAGAGTACTTCTTGTCGGTTGTCAATAAGGCGCTATTTCAATATAGCTTCAATTCGAAATCAACCTTATCGACAAGCGACAATGTGGTACCTTTTGGTTGAAAACGTCATGTATATTAAGTAACTTCTAAATAAAATAAAATAAAGATTTTAATTTGACAGATTTTTTTATCCTACCTCAATTTTTATCATAAGTAATGTTTGATACAGACTTATTTTATTAAATATGTTTGATATATATTTAATAAAATAAGTTTGTTTCTATACTAACTAATGTTGCCATGATCGATGGTAAGCAACTGCTATGTTTTAAAATTTAGTTTAATACCCCCTGTGCCCTATTTAAACTTGTGTCGCTACCTCACCTCACTACTACATAGTGAAACAAATATTTAGTATTGACCAAAACTACATAAACAAGAGGAAAAGTGAACAAACATTGTGAACAAACAGAAAGAATTGAAAAGAGTAGGAATTGTTTGAACAAACGGTTGGACTGAAATTACTGAAAGATATCCGTCATGTACAAACAGATTGTTTGTTTGTTTGAGTCGACGTAACTCAATCTGGTACTCATATCTTGCGATTTTATTAGATTATTTTAAACCGGGTCACTCACGTATTATTAAGTCGAATAGCTCGACATGCGATTTTATGTTTTTATATTTGAGAAAAATATTTCGTCATATCTATAAAGGAATTAATAAAATAATTAATAGAATAAGTAAGTGGCACTTAACTTGATTGGCGACAGAATTTTCGATATTGCGCTGTTCTTTTTCTTATTACCAAGGCCAGGCGAATATTGTACATACGGGAAAGTTTTGTCAATGATTTTATAACCATCCAGGAGGCCAGTCCGTAGTTGCAAAGATAAATATCTCAGACGCAAGCCTAACAGAGATTGTTTATAGAGCAAGTTAACGTTAGCTGATTATTATGCTCTGAGGTGAGTGAGAATGTAGTGAAACTTGCTTAATTAGTTGTAGTTTGAACGTTGTGATTAATGTGTGTTATGACGAGTTCATCTGGATATAATTAAACTACAATGTTTATATTTAATGCTCTTCGAATACGTACCACTTTAATTCAATTTATAGTATATTTTATTTCAATTCAACCTAATAAGCGAACAAACTAAGCGAATTCGCAAGGAATAATGCCCAAAAGATTGATAGTCATAGGCTACCGTGGCATCTTTATATTACCCTTTTAATATGTAGTACAATTATAAACTGAAATGACATTTATTTCAGTATATAATTTATATAGTAGAGTTTTTTGCCTTAAATAAAAATAAATTAAAGTATTTTCTGTAAATAGTTTAATTTGTTCTAATACTTCTAACAGTATGTAGTACAATGTCAATGGATTAAAAAAAGACCCAATGAGCGGAACACAGAACAAATAAACATGGAGAGTAGACACACTACGTTAAATCCATTTACACATATTGTGTTCTGGAGTAGGGGCCGGGACTATTCAAATAATCGGGAATAGGATGCCGCGGGTGGTGCGACGACACAAGCGAACTAACAAAGTAGGTGAATAGACTGAATAGTGGAAACAAGTTCATGGTCAATATCTACATAGCATGCTCCTGTAGAAGAGTAGACAAAAAATAATAATAATAATAAATCAACAATTAAAATTGTTGATTGGTTATAATATTGTCTTCGGTTACCGCGATAGTTACTCATGAAATAAAACTATGAAAACGGATTATATCGCGTATATTGAATTTATAATACATCCCGACGTTTCGAACCCTTTACAGCGTTCGTGGTCAACAGGTGACTGCGGAAAAACTACAAAGTGCAAAAATACCCACATACTAAAAATAAAGAACCATCATAGACTATAAACTTTAAGGCTGGTTGTACATGCAACCCTGATACCCTCCTACAATTTAGGAGGGAATTAAATCTTCTCGGGTCCGAGGTGTAGGGTTAGAGCCGGCGTAGTTTTTATCGCGTATATATCGCGTATCGCTTGGTGCGGTTTCTGTCGCGTCGATCATGTTTGATGGCACGATCATTCCAGTATCTAAACAAGTGAAAGATCTCGGCCTTGTTTTAGATCCAAGCCTTACCTGGAATTACCAAATCTCAGAAGTTAGTCGGAAAGTCTGTTGGACGCTGCGTAATCTCTACAAATTTAAGAATTTTCTCCCAGTAGGTACTAAAAAACTACTAGTGCAGGCTCTAGTTTTGCCAGTCATTGACTATGCGGACGTGTGCATGACTAACTCGCAGGAGTACCTCAATAAACTTGACCGTCTCATTAATAATGGCATACGTTTTATTTTCGGCCTTCGCAAATACGACCATGTTTCTTTCTATCGACGTCAGCTCAACTGGCTTTTCATCCGTCGGCGTAGGTCCCTTAGAATCCTGAGTATATTATTTTCCATCTTCTTCGAGCCTTCTACACCAGGATATCTTAAATGTAAATTCACTTTTGTCGCCCCCCGTCCAGGCTGTGAACTGCGTTCCTCCCGCTCACTCAAACTCTCCATCCCTTCTCACCGTACTGGTTTTATGTCCAACTCTTTCGCCGTTGAGGCAACCCGTCTCTGGAATTCCCTCCCTCTCTCGATTCGACAAGCCCCAAGCAAACCTGTTTTTAAGCGTCTACTCCGCAAGCATCTTCTGTCAGAAGAATTTAAATAATGTTCTCCATCTTGTATGTACTAATATATTATGTATTAGTTTATTTTTTGTATATCATATAAGTATTAGTATTTAATTATAATTTTGTTACTTTACTTTATTATGTTTATATATATATATATACATAATATTTGACTTTTTTTGGTTCTATTTCTCGTCATAATTCATGAATCTATCCTGCACCAACATTTATGTCTCTGTTTGACCTAATGGTTGACTGGTAGAGAATGCCTTTTGGCATTAAGTCCGCCATTTGTACATTTTTCTTTGCTTGTGCAATAAAGTTTAAATAAATAAATAAATAAAAGATGCGTATTCGTAAACGAAGACAAGTCAATAATAATCGGATTGTTTGTCGACGATGGACTGGTCATAGGAAAAGACCGAAAAAAGATAGACTGCATATTGAAAAAACTTGAAACTAAATTTGAGATGAAAAGAAATGAAAATCCAAATACTTATCTGGGTATGGAAATTCATAACTCCAAAGAAGGAATAAGGTTGACGCAGAAGACCTATATTAACGATATTTTGGAAAAATATAATATGAAAGATGGGGAGTCTTCTGTATCTATCGACCAGAACGAGACCTGACATTGTACAGGCTGTCAATTTAGTAAGCAGAAATGTTGAAAACCCGACTAAACAAGATGTCATAAAAGTGAAGAGGGTATTCAGATATTTCGTTGGAACTAAAGAGAAGGGCATACTGTTTAAAAGAAATAGCCTGTTGGAAATTATAAATGCTTACTCGGACTCTGATTATGCGGGAGACCCGAAGACGAGACGAAGCACATCTGGCTCAATACTTATGATAGCAAATGGACCTGTTTCATGGGCATCCAAGAGACAACCCATAGTGGCCCTTTCATCTTCCATCAATTGCTGCAGCAGAATGCTGTAAAGAAGCGTTATACCTAAAATCGCTCTTAAAGGAAATTACAGAAACAGAAGTAAAAGTAAATCTGCATGTCGATAACCAAAGTTCGATACAGCTTGTCAAATCTGGTTCCTGTAACAAAAGATCGAAGCATATAGATGTACGATACCATTTCATACACGAACACTTCGTGCAAGGGTTGATTGATATAAGCTACTGCCCGACAGAAGTACAGTTAGCAGACATAATGACAAAACCATTGGCTAAAGTGAAGTTTGCTAGACACTGTTAAACGTTAATGTGTGGATAGTGCCATACCGCAGCCACATGAGCATCCATCAGGAGAAGGTGTTGGAAGGTGCTGGCTGCAGGACTGTCTATGGTCATATTTGAATGTGACATATAAAGGAACATTGTTTTTTCATTTTGTGATGTTTTAATATCAATGGCGTTAACATGTAACAATTCTCTCTAAAATAAATATACTTTATTATAGCATCAACTAATGCTTATTCTTTAATCACTGCTTTCCACCATCACTCCTAATAGTATATTTTGGTAACTAAACTTAAAACCCTAACAAACAAACTAGGTACCTAATCAATAAAGATCAAAAAAGAAATAGATAATAATTTTATATTATTTAACCTCACATTTTCATATTTATTTTATTTATTTTTGTTTTATATAATTTAGTTTTGTATTATAATGTCACGAGTTAAAATTTATAATAAAAGCAAAAGTAAAATATTTTTTATTAAAAAACTTAATGTCAAGCTTGATGCACATTTAATGGTAGAGCCCGTAAATCCCAGGGAAGTAGTAAATCAGTGTCCATTTATTATTTATGCTCCCTAACAATTTATCGAGTTCCAGACACCCATGACAATACCTCCACAAATGAAATGAAACCAGTGACCATCAATTTCTTTCATATATAGGTACTCGCTTAATGTGGACGTGTAACGTCCTTAATAGGTATTTAAGTATCTAATTCGTGCATCGCAAATGCAAGAATTAGATTAACCAAATCCATGTATTACCTTCTACCGGTTAGTTACCTACCCACATACCTGCCGCAGTGGCGAATTGTGGCTTTGGCCTTTGGTCGCTTCCTTAATTATAATTGGAAGGTTTTTACATTTTCTAGTCGCGACAACACCGTTACTACTGGTAGCCATTCTCCAGACATGTTTCAATGGGACGTTCACAGACGCAGGCGACAGCATTCTTGTTTGTAGAATATTTCCGAAATCGCCTCGGCTGGCGTGCGCCCGATATCGGCCCTGAGGCTTGTGTGTCAGTAGCAGAATAAAATTGGAACTGCGAAGGTAACAAAGGTTATGTCGGACGTATAAGCGATCATGCTACGGATTTTGATTAGCTAATAATTTCTATAAAGTATTACCGGGCGATTACGCTGAGTTTTCTCAAGTGTTTCACAAACGAGTGTTTCTGTATAATAGACCGAAACTGGATTAGCTGCTGGCTGGGTGGCGAAATAAAGTGATACTATTTCTCTTGGCAACAAAGAATTCCTTTATAGTCGGAAATTGGGTACAAAATGACTAAAATCACTCTCGACTACAAATGGCAGGGCCGGCTTAATGTATAATTCATGTTTCTTGCTCCGAACGTCCGTTTTTGGCCGAAAAGGGACTTAAATTGACCGTGAATCGACACTCATCCTCCTTTCATTTGCAATATTGAAACCTGATTAATTTATGGGGAAACAGATTTTGTGTTTGTTGCTAGTTAAAATCAATTGAGATTAATCCATTTTAACTTTTCTTTTTCTAATTGAAATGGAGCAATTGCTTTTCTAACTTTTGCTTAACTTGGAGCCGACATTATTAGTTGGTGTTTGTAAATACTTATATAAATATCTTGTATATTCCCATGTTTAAGCCCCTATGAAGATACGAAGACTCATGTAAATCTGGATACACGATAACGTCTATATTATCTATAGGTAGCTAAACCGTATCCATAAAATATTATCTTCCAACAAATAACAACAAAAAGCCAATTGCCAAATAGGTAAGAGGACAACAGCTGAGTGCAGCAGCTGCTAGTGGCGTATTAGCAAAGTTGTCCGGTCACGAGTCCGTAACCCGCTTTTAATGACATTCGTAATAGCTACCTTTACTACACTACAAAAGAGTTTTGGGAGATCATATTGGCTAGGGGAGTTGAAGTTAATATAATGACGGCATTGTGGCCTTTCTGAGAGAGGACAGACGACCCTAAATAAATAAGATTGAGGTTAGCTGAAGCTGAAAATATCCTTCTATGAAAAGCGTTCCAAAATGTGTGTACAGTCAGTATCAATAGTAGCGCACAAAACAACGCACCAAAAGTATATGCCACCCTCGAATACTGTTCTAAATAGAGATATACTAATCGCGTTCAGTATCTGCAACAATTTAATTGTTCTATATATAGAGATATTTGTATCTCTGTTTGTTAAGCTTTCAGAGTAATAGATACTTTTGATTTCACGCTACTTATTGATGCTGTACAAATTGAGTATTCAAGTACATCTTACATCGGATTGAAAATTAAAATAGATAGTGTGTATGTCCTTAAACTACGTCCAACTAAAAGAGAGGTAGGGCATAGATAGCGATAGAGGTGTCATCTCACTCGAAGCTGTAGCAGCCCAACTGGGGAAATACCTCCACGTTACAGAAGAACGCTGCCATAATACCACTGCTGCTTACTCTGTAGGTATGTAGTGTAGTGTTGTGTTCTTGATGATGAGTAAGGTTTCTAGTGCTCCCCAAGATGAATCCTTGTAAGCTCGGCAACGATTTATTCGATAGATTTGTAAGTGCCCATTTGCTGCGGTGGCAGCCTAACATTAGGCGGTCCGCGTGCTTGTTTGCCATCGTCGCCGTCGTGTTAAGTTCCGAAGGGTTAAATTCAATCATATCGCATTTGTTTTTAAGTACATACTTGATTGCAGTTATAATGTGGGTACATATTAATGTTACCTCACGGATCAGTCAAAGAGTTGGTATTGTCAACAATTGTTACAAATGGACGCACTATGATAATTATAATGTTCCACAAAACTTAAACATTCGGGGACTTGACATTATTTATTCTATTATTTGACACCGTAGGGTCTGTTATTAGTGTACAAGAAGATACCTCACCTGGGTCTGTTGCGGAAATGCACGGGGCCCATGTGGGCAGCAGCACTAAAGTTGTCTCAACTAATCTATATTAAATATTCATTATTACTCCGCAAGTTTTATACATAGCCTTCTCGTTATATGCTTGAGTGGGTTGATGTAGTTGACGTTATGCTTATGACTTATTGTGTGACGTGGTAGATAGGGGTTGACAAATAAATCAACAGGTACAACTTAAAATATACCTAGATCAGAAAATAAACAAGATAACTAAAAATTTATTTTTAAAGAAAATTCATGGTCGATTAAGTCCACACAATCGATTTTAGTAGGCGCTGCGTGGGTATCAATAGTTTTATTGGGATCAGTTTAGTACAACATTCTCGTACACGAATTTTATATTTTTTTGTTGGCATATTTTATACCTAACACAAGACAATATTAAATTTAAATCTTGAACAATATTGGTAGCATTCGTATGTTTGCCAAAACATTAATGCTGTAAAGGTATTGCCATTAAGTGTTTGGGAGATTATCCCCGGCTTATACTGGCTCTGTAAGTACCTATTCTTTTGTGCCTTAAAAGATCTTAAGGAGTAGCTTTCCGATTAAATCGGCGTCATGTATTACCGTCTCTTTGAACAGACAAAATTAATCGGAAACTTAATGGTAAATTCCAAACATACATAGGCTGTGCATAATCAAAGCCGGGGATTTTAGACAGATTTATTGGGCTGTGGATATATAGGTAGTAGATTGTTAACCAAGGGATGAAAGGCACCATTTCAGTCTCGGAGCGGGTGCCTTTCACCCGAGTTAAACACTACTTTTCGTTTCAAATACGAGGAAAGTAAAATACATGTGCATTTAAAAAAACATAGCTATAAAAAGTATAAACTTCAGTAGTATTTCTTGAGGGTACTCTCAATTAACAATTTAGGTAAAATATCGTTACTTATGGAATGGGTAGTTAATTATCAGAATGGAAATTGTAAAATTAATTCATTTAAAACCAAAATTTTTATCGTTTATCATTAAAAAAACATACTTTGAAAGTACAGTGCTCTAGAGCAGAAACGTATCATTTTCTACACACTTTTTAGAACAACAACCACCCAATCTCAGAGCATGAGAAATGAAAAAAAATTACGAACTCAGTATGACGACCCTATAAATCATTCGGTTCTAAGCCGTCTTTCCTAAGTACTTATAGCCTACAGTTGGAACTCGATATTTACAACTTTTTTCTATTGTTACAGAAAATACATTCACCGTAGTAGTGGAGAAGGACGGCCGAGGCCTAGGTATGTCAGTGTGCGGCGGAGGAGGCCTAGTACGGATCCGGCGGTTATACCCGCCGCAGCCAGCATGGAAGACCGGCAAGCTAGCCCCCAAAGATCTCCTGCTCGCGGCCAACGGCGTGCCGCTCGCTGGGCTAAGCACTTATGTAAGTGTAGCTGAGAAAAATGCTGGGCCTTAAACCGTCAATGAGACCGTGATGCGAATCCCATAGTCATCCCATTAGGTTCACCTAATTAATTTTTGCTTATATTTTTTATACTATAACGTTCTGGTATCGAACGTATATACCTACTGTCTTAGTACCCACATTACGTAACGTATTCTTTGGAACCGCTAAATGGCTTTAATTATGATCGGTTGAAACGAACCTCGAGGCCAATTCGCACCTATATCATACATTTATCATTTGCGCGTGCATTTTGCTCATTTTGTTCGTATATGCATTGGCGCGAACGAGACACACGGGCAAATGATAACAAAATCACGTAATTTTGAAATCAAAACTTAACTTTTAATTGGCTTCCTTGCATGTACTTGTACTTATTACTACCATTTGATGAGTTACTTTCAAAGTGCGAGAATTTTAGGAGTGAATGGTTAGGCAGTAGGTAATTCAATCACTTACTTGACATAGGAATAGATCCTTGAGACTGTTAAGTAAGAAACATATACTAAAATTATAATATTACAAAATTAAAACTAAAGTTAAACCTAGAAATATAATGGAATGGTTTAATCACTTATACTTATGAATATCGACGTATGGAATAGGGATATTAAAATTATTTAATCCATAAATAAATCCCACAAAAAGATGTATTTTAATCAAGGTCAGATTCACAAGTTCATTTATAATTAAACCTTTCGAAGATCAATGGCGTAAATAGAAGGGAGGGAATGAATCGGGACTAACGGGTCCATGTTAAACGTACTCTTACATTAATATTTAATCTGAGCTCGAAACTCCCGTATTTTATCGCAGATTTTCCCTTAAATCACAGTATTTATTGAAGTAAAACTTCTTTAGGCGCGGCTAGAGGATCTCAGTTTTTTTTTTCTGACGGAAGTAACGCTCAGTAGTGACACACGCACAATAGGACACACGTCAAAGTGCCAACATAGCGATAAACGTCAAAGAAGTTTTACTTTAATCGCGCGTAAAGATTACACGCACACACTTTTTTTTAAATTAGGAAGTAGGTATGTTAGCCCGCACTCAGATATGGCGTAGCGCGGCATGTTTGATGATTCGTTTTAATGATAAGGAAAAGACTCCTTGATGTCGGTAGGTATAAGAAAATGTTTTCCTTGCGCTGTGTATACGTAATTCCAGTCAATTGGACTATGTTAAAACATAATTTATCAGGAGTTAACGTGAAAATTGGTAAGTTCCTTAATAAATCATTTGGTAGTTGGTGTAGTCACCTAGTTATATAAATCATCATATCAGCCCTTTATCGCCCACTGCTGAGCATAGGCCTGGCCTCTCTTCCAGTACGCCACTTGTCCCAGTCCTGAGCTAATCTCATCTAGAAGTGACCCGCAATCTTCCGAATGTCGTCCACCCAAAGAGCCAACATATATTATATAATGCATGTAATGATCTTTATTCGTAACTAGATAGTTTAATTCTTCATACATAATGTACTTATAATTAATGTTGTTACGCCTATAAAACATACAAAAGTATTAAAGAAGTAATATGAGCTTAGTATTATTGAAGAAGACAGAATTTACTATTAACTTATATAAAGTGTTTTTAATATTCGGAATGGTGTCAATGTGAAAATTTCAACTATCTAGCTATCACGGTTCATGAGATACAGCCTGCTGACAGACAGACAGCGGAGTCTTAGTAATAGGGTCCGGTTTTTACCCTTTGGGTACGGAACCCTAAAAATGAACGATATGAAAACATATGTTATGAACGATCAAATTCGAAGTCGCAGAACGCTGGAGTCCAAACTACAAAATGTGTCTTAATGATTTAAATAGTGTCTGAAAAATTATAATATGCAGAATCTTATGTCTAGAAAGTGCGTCGCCAATATTACACAAATAAATAGTTATGTGTTACATAAATAGTACAGGTTGGCCAATGCGTATGTTTTTTTTGAGCAACGTTTTTTTTTATGATATAGGAGGCAAACGAGCAGACGGATCACCTGATGGTAAGCGATTACCGCCGCCCATGGATATCCGCTACACGAGAGGGGTTGTAAGTGCGTTGCCGGCCTTTAAGATGGAAGTACCCTCTTTTCTTGAAGGTTTGAAGGTCGTATCAGTCCGGAAATACCGCAGGCGTATGAGGCGACAGGCGTATGAAATCTAACAATATAAACCCTAAAAATATAAACATGGAATCATCTTGAAAATGTCATTTGTTGAAGCACCTTTGCTGGTCCATAGGCTAGCTTTTAACATAAAAACTTTTATGAAAACACCGACGCGGGCGGGTCGGGACAAAACGTAATAAACTGTAAAATGTCCACCACAAAGTTGTATAAAATTGCATGTTGTTTTTACACGTGTTTTAAAAGCATTTCACGGTAACAGGTACGCTGGGTAAAGTGAAACAAATTTAATTTGCATAAGTGTTGTATACGTATAGTTTAGGTACAGCATAGAACGTTATGAGCTTTTATTGTTAGCGTAACGTAGCACATATGTTAACCTGTTTATCACTAAGCTTCCGTGTAGGGGCAATGGAGATAGGAAAAGGATGTACCAAAATGTAATCAAAATGACCCTAGTGTTTAATTAAATTGTAACAGTGGGGGAAAATGAGAAAGTATAGGAGATAACCTTAGTTATTTATTAGGAAACAAGAGGTCGATTTAAAGATGAACAAAATTACATTAATAGATATTCAGGAAAAGAATGTTTGAATGTAGGTATACTGTAGACGTAGGCTAGGATCAACTAACACTCATTGGACCATTTGTTGTTTTTAATAAAATAATAAAATAAATAACTCCGTATAAGATGAGGTGTATACTGTAGTAGACTACCTACTGAAATAGACAAGCGCACATATATGCCACAAAACATCGGTATCCGTCACCGCTTTGCTAATCGATCTGAAATTCTGTCAATACGAGTTTGTATGAAATCTACCGCTGCGGGGTGAGGTAATTTCATTCGAAGCTAGGTTATAACACCCCCCTCCCTCATAACTAAACTTACTTAACTACCCTTTTACTTAATTAACAGCAGCCCTCCCATAGCCTAAACTAACATAATTGATACATAATTACCCGTCTACCCCAGTATCAAAGATGCAAGCCCACGACCCCGAAAAATGTAATTTACCTCTGCTTAGATTAAATAATTGGCCTTAAATAAAACGTTGTGATCGTCTAGGAAATGGCAGGACACTACTGCTATGCGTAATAACTCAGAAACTTTTTACATTAGAAGGATAAGAATAGCCCTTACAAAACACAAATTATCTAAAAATATCTTAATTAAAACATATAAAAGTTAGAGTAAACAAACTTAAAGGAATCAGGACAGGTATATATAGATAAATTTATTATGATGATGCTAGAAGAGATCAGATTACTAGATAATTTTAAAGAACAAAGTTGATGAAAATAATAATGATATATTTATAAAATGTGGTTAAATCCTTCTACCCATCGGAAGTATGTTCATAGGTATATATATATCTTCTATAACATCTCTCCGACTGAAACGTTCGAACAAATAAAGCTATAGCCTCAATCTGTATATCTTTGGATTGAGTCTCAAGTTCCTTAGAACAAGCTTATTGGAAGTATTAGAAGTGTCTTAACACTTTTGTAAGTACAATTTTTTTTGTACTGAAAAAAAACTAAATAAGGAACTCTAGCCCTTGTATGATATTAAATCGTGGGATTTTACATGCCTAAGCTTTACTCTCTATTATCGGGATGAAGGTCTGTTTCAAAAAAACCTAGTTTTGCACTATCAAAGAAAGTGAGCTCCTTAAGGACACTCAAGATTGGACCTTTATCATACGGTCATCTTTTAATTCTAATCAAAATATCTCCTTAGAGTACAATTCCCTCAAATGGCAAGTCCATAGACTCTATTACCATCAAATATTATAAAGATTAATAGGGCCTTAGCCTAAAGAAGTTATTCAGAATTCTGGACTATAAATTCAATTTGCTCGCAGTGATTCCACATTCAAAGTATAGTAGAACACCACACGACTTTGCGTTTCACTTAGTCGTTGCTTGAATTGCCCATAATTCTGAACATCTTTACATCTATTCAGTTTGATTTAATAGTTGGAATTATAGATTCCATTACTTGCCATTATCAAGCAATTGTACTGACTATAAGCTACATTCAGCAGCTTAAATTCTAATTACACAAATCTTTCAGTGATGGTCAACAAAACCCTACCAACCGTAATTGGCCTATGCTTGGAGAGTCATGATCTTTCTGATCACTAAAGAATTTAGATAATTCCTTATAGTAATTAAATTGTTTAGAAAAATCCAAATTTATTTAAATCAATCATTTCTAAAGTAGTTATGTAATTATTATCATCTAAAATAAAACAATTTCCTTTGATTTATCTTAATCAATATAAAATTCCAGAATTCTACAACCTATTGGTAACTGTAAAAATATCAAATTGGACTTTCAGAAGCTACATTGACTCTGTTATTTGTTTAAATTTCAGAATCTAGAAGCTACACCCCACATGCTAAAATGTTTGCTACGGGATGAACATATACTTGTAAATTTAAATAAATAATAACAGATGATATAAATAAATATTTCATAAATATCTAAATTATAGAGTTAAATTTTTATAAAAATGTTTTACAGAGTTTCTCTATGGATTAAGTTTTCTTATCGCTGGTTTATATTTAGACTGAAAAACAGAATAATGACTAGATTTAATTATAGGATCTTCCTGAAAATTTACATAAACACATAAAATGACCTGTGGAATAAACACTTAATGCCCTGGAAAATTACACAGTCAATCACACTGTAATGAAAAATCCACTTACCAAGGCTCGAGCTTTTCTTTCTTCATACTTTAAAATTTACAGACTGCCCTACACAATCTATGGCATCTGCCTGACTCACTTCGACACAAATACACTCACAAATCTAAATCACTGAAAAACTTATGGGCTTGGTTTGCACGGTTAACGTTTCAACCCACAAGAGATGTTCAATGCCATCAAAATTGATTAGTACACACAAATGCAATAAGGAATTATTGGATCTATGAACTGATACTCTCAGGTCTAGTTACTTTATAAAATTAATTAATTATTAAATGTTATCAAAACAAAATAAAAATACTAAGTATTTATTTTTAGATCAAAATAAAATGGATCTACTAAATATCCTCTAAATTGAAATGAAAGTCGGCCAAATATTCCGTTACTCGACTCCTATCTTAGTAAACAACATGATACCGCTTACCAACCTGACGATCTCGTTCTATGTCTCCCCTACTACTGCTCCATACTGCACGTTCTAACACTATCCCGAAGCTCTATGACACACTGTGCGACGGCAAGCAAAAGTAAACGTTTTTGACACTATTAAAACCGTTCAAGCACTCCGAACCGAACTCTATGCCACCGGCGAAAAGGCAGAGATATTCCAGGAGAAATAGGTATTCTAATACTAATAGGTATCCCGAACTTTAGTCTAGGCTTAGGCTCAATGCACGGGCAGAGTCACACCTTACGCGTCTAAATATCCGAAATTGAATGTCCCACCTACAACCATCCTCCTCTATAATAATCCTCCTCCAAAATATTTGATCAATTAATTTTGTCCCCCTGATTAACCGAAATTCACCCTTATTATTATCACGTTAAGGTTCACCCCCACAGATTGTTGTTATTATCTAGTTTAAAAAGTTCAGCAACCCTTTTTTTTTGTTAGGAGGGAAAAATGCATTACGCATACCACCCGGGTGCGGGGGGTGACCCGAGTGGTTATGTGGGACTCCCGTCTAGGCTAATGAGGCCCACGGTGTACCCACTAAAAAACCCCCCATATGCCGCCTCGCCGCCCTATTGGTGGGGTTACAGGAACGCTTGCGCTTGTCATCTGCGACCCCACCGGCGGCAGCCGCCCACGAGCGCGGCTCCTTCGCGAATGCCCGAAGGCGCTTCACGCTAGGCGCGCCAGATGGTAAGACGCGCCTTCCTCCTCGGCTTCCATTCTGTATCGTAGCGGACCCCCCGAGCCCGCCACAAGGAAGCCACGGGCGCCAGGAATTTCCCCGGAGCCTGGCGACAGATCAGGTATATGCTTCTGCCGCAAAACCACAACTCGGCTGCAGAGGACATAGAACGGCACATCGTAACACCGACACTCCTCTTCCTCTGCAGCCCCACCAACGCCGCTACAGCGGAACGGCCCCGCCAAGTTCGCAGGAGATAGGGAGAGTGGCGCATCGAAATATCATCACTCCTCTTCCCCTGCGATCCCACCTCGGCCGCCGAGGATAGGGAGAACGGCTTACCGCAATACCGACACTCCTCTTCCTCGACGGTCCACCTTCGGCGCATCACAAGCGGGCTAAACCAGCCCACTTGGAGCGTCCTCCTCGGGCCAGCCCGCGACCCAAACAGGCCGGCCCTGGTTGCCTCTTCGCTTCACCGTGGGTGACCAAGCCACGGTTACTAAGCCCCTCCACCACGACAAGGTGAGCAACCCGCGGGGGGAAGTTCAGCAACCCTAATTCAACGTGCAGCAAGGTACACTTTCGCAAGTATTACCATACACAAATTTCCAATTTCCCGATAAAATTCCCGTTTTGTTAATATATATTTTGATATTTGTTTCTGATAGAAAAGGAGTTTTAGTAATAAGAAACATATATACTGTTTTGTAGAGAGATAATAATAAAAATACCCAATTATTTGAGTACAATTTCTTACTAATCAGCTATCAATCATGCATTTAGAGTTTGAATTTAGTGTTTTAATGATAATTCTACCTGCCGTTATCCACTTATCTAAGCCTCGTCTACTCGTATATTAGTTTTATGAATCTACTTGTGTTATGTTCTGAAATATTTTATTATTATTATCATCATCCCTATTGCGAACTTAGCATAGTTTTGGCAATAATCCGTTCATGAGTGTTGTCAAATTTCCATACATAGATATTCTCTTCATTAAATAATCATCTCCCCAAAACTTGATAAATTTTCCCGACTTTTCGGGTAAACCCCCGTCATATGGCCACCCAATTCGCATTGACCTGGATTTCTTGGAATTTTTGCCCGGTGCGTCGGCCAAATTCACATTTATTTTTAAAACAATTTATTATTTATTATTTCTTGGAATTCTGTAATGTTGTTGATTTTTATCGTATTGTTACCATGCTGGCTTGTCTATATATCTGAAACGGTATTTATGTATGCAATGTTATTTACTGTATGTTGTTGATCTTTCCTAGACATTAAGCAAAGTTATCTATTTAATTGCAGTTCTCTGAATCATAATGAAATGTTTAATATATATACTTAAATATGCCTAACACGTTTATTATATCTACTATCTGTACTAGAGCACATGCGATTTGTTACAAGGTGGAGCGTGTCCTTTACGTGTGAAATATCATTACTTATTCTGTGACACCGTAAGTAAATCCATTTGAAACGTATCTTAGTAAAGGTCAATCTAGTGTACCTAGAGTTGTAATAGCGAATCATTAAAAATAAATGCCAAGGTAAAGACCTAATGTGAAAATAAAATGAGAAGTCGAACATCAATGGCACCGCTATTCATTCGCGCGAATACAGACCCTTAGAAAACAAAATAAAAAAATGAATGACCCATTTTAACTCAATTTTGTTTGGGAAATTCAATTATTTCCGTATTCGTCCGTTATACCGCGGGTGCCACCGTTTCGAACGGATGTTATGCTCTTATGCTACAATTTCACTTTTACCAAAGATAGATATAACTCCGTAATAGATGGATACAGTCTAAGGAAAAAACGTGCCTCGAAAATCAAGAAAATTTGATTCTCGTTCAGAGGGCGCTACTAGTTTTGGCCTACAGTCGTATAGATGGCGTTGACGGTTTCGTTTGTTATTTTAAAATTTTAACGCATATCAGTGAAAATCATAAAAATAATTAATGCAAATAAAAAAAATCATTTATCTATATTTAAATACATTCTATCGTATTTTTATAAATCTTCATTTTTAGTTTTAAAGTGTGTCGACAGATGGCAGTGAATTTACTGGGGTTACAAAATTTACTATGACAGTACCGCTCTAGTATAAGTTACTCTATGCTTTTACGATTGGTTTGAGATTGCCTAGCAACAGAACAAACATTTGCAATGAACACTGAAAAAGCATTAAATAACAATGCGTATACGATGGTATACGCAATTTAAATCTGATCTTTAGCAGCTATTATAGACAGGTGCTAAAGACCCTGGAGCCCATTCTCGGTGCCCTTAGACTTTTGATTTGTAACTACGAATATCATATGCCCTGCAATTCAATTCAATTCAATTATTTATTCATAAAATTTCCCTGCCAGGAGTTAATGAGAAATTATTTTATTTAACTTCCTAATACACACACACACACACACACACTAGACAGGTTGGTCGACATAGTGACCAGCGACTGCTTTTTCTATGAGAAGATTGGTGACCACCAAGGATGAAAAGCAAAGTAAATTTACAGAAATAAGGATAGAGAAAAGCAAGAACAGAGAAGAGAAGTTCACGTGCAGCAAAACAATGACGCTATTTACAAAATGTTTTTGAGTTGACAATTGAAGCCGATGTGAATTCCTCATCAACGGCTGTGGTCTTTGCCCGTCCTTGTCAAATTAAACTTAAATTTACGCTTTGTCTTGTCTCGGGACTATTTGACTAATTGGTTTCTAAACTGTTCCGTCGAGCGAAGTTTTCGAGGTTGGCTAAGTCTTAACCAAAACTCCTATTTGTTATTTGCCCCTTACTTCTATTGTCATACCCTTTTGAATATCTAATTAAAATGCTCATATAATGTATATATTATTTATTTAAATACCTACCTACATACACGTTCTAGAATCAGAAATCAAAATGAGTGTAATTTATAAAACACGACTTAATTTTCAGCCACTTTAAATTTGAAACGAATGGTGACACCGTGAAACGAACATTCGATACTTTTTTCCGTGGCCTGTATTTGCGTTTTTCCATGCCTCGCAAGCACTTGAATACCGAATTACAAAACCAAATCTATACCGCCTAGTCTCTTTCAATATAAACCGTTTCAGACCGTGACGAAAACATTAAAAGTTCGCTTTTCCATATAGAAGCTCTGAATTAAAAGCCAGTAAATAACTTATTCGATGTCAATAGATAAACGGAGCGTCAATATAAACCTTTTAAACTGTTGGGTGCCTTCGCAGGAATGCGACTTGTTTACTCGTCTATGTAGAACTGGACCAAGACAAATAGTTTATTATATGCAAAATAAAAATTTGGGGTTTTTATGCTTTGCTGCAATGTTTTATTGCAAATGTGCCACTTTAAGTCAACTACTTTATCATTAAGTCTATTTTAATTGATTCAGTACAATATTTAAGTTTCGTGGACCATATAACTACAGCCAAAAATTAATTTGATAATTAAGAAAGCATTCCTAGAAATCAAAACCAATTGTCGCCCTTAACATCTTAATTACTAATCCATTAATTCGCCTACATACGTAATGCGTTTGATTACCTACACTTACCATATAATAGTTATTTACGATACAAGTGCGGAAAAGAGGGAATTCGAAACGAGTGGCGATAAATTAAAGCACGACCGCAGGGAGTGTTTTAAATCGACATGAGTTGCGAATTACCTTTTCGCAAGTGTATCGTACAACGTTTTACAGTACATATGGCCCTTTAAACTTTCGACATATGCACGAAACTACTGCTACTGTAAATAATAGTAGTAGTGTGGGTTTAAGAAACGAAGTGAGTGAGATTTCTATGGTATATTCACTAACCTCATATTTCAGCCGACGTGTGGCATCGTTGCTCTCTGGCGGAACTCGCACATTTGAGGGGTGGCGTCTCCGAAATATCTTTATCGCTCATTTTACACAAAACTTTTGCTTTAACTTTGTTTATAAACAACAAAACAAATTAATTTTATACGTACTGAAAACTACCCGAACCGGACAAGACCCCGGGCACCACCGGCCACGGCCGGACACGGGCGGTAACCGAAGCTCGAAGACAATATTACTTAAAACTAATTAAAAGATAAACTGTACGTTAAATGGCGGTAAATGAAATCTTTTTCACGCATGTCACGCATCCGTACTTTTTTTAAATTCATAGATCAAATGTCAATATGTTTTGACAGATGTTCCAAATTTAAACTAATAACCAGGGGGGGACACTAGAAATATAGTTTGTTAGTAAAGATGGTAGCGATTTCTATTAATTCACTCTAGACAACCTACTTTTGCGTAAAGTTGACTTCCGATTATGCAAACTACATCACTAGATGTCACTACAAACGGATATAATTTTAAGGCATGGATTATGGATGGTATAGAAAGGATGCTAATCTCTTATGGCAGAATTGTTGCAAAAGTGACCGCTTTCAGCTTTAAATAATAGTTCCTAATCTCTCCGGTGGCACTAGTTAGGGGCTGGGACATGAGTATAACATGAACCAACAAATAACCCGACCAAATTACGTAGGTTGTTTTTGGTAGTATTTCGGTATATGGTGGCGCCGCCTAATTACTGTTTTTTGATGGACACTTTTCATACATAGAGATTTGGCTCCTTTATATAGTCTCCATGGCATGGATATTGGATACAACATTAAGAATGTTGCATATACACCTCTTTGTCAAGTCTTTGTTGCCCTTTCTTTATTTATAATGTTGACAATGTTGTTACTACAGGGACCGGACAACCCTTTCCGCGATAAAACCCTTTCAATGGGCGACACTTAAACACGGCTAACACATTGAAAGACTTTCCCTTTTGAACTGCAAGCCCATTCATACCCTTACCTCTGACTAACCCTTACCGCAAAGCTAACCAAAAGCTAGCTTACCCTTATCTTTAAGCGCTTTTTATAAAGGTTTCCCTTTGCGTGAAAGAGACAGGATTAGTATATATCTACGGTAGTGTATGAAAAGGAAAGAAAATACGTGCCTAGTCAAAGAACGCCGCCGTCGCCGCCGACGATCGCTCGGATTCGAAGTAATGTGTGCTTTATGAACAAGGTAGATGACTTAAATTAGCACGCTTATATGCTAAAAGGGAAGCCCTTTATAAGGCTAACCCTTATAAGCAATATGCAAGGTGTTGGTGAGCGGATGATAAGGGTTTTGTAAGGGTATTTCGTCTGGCAAAGGGTATGGTGAGTTAAGCCTTATGCAATACCCTTATAAAACCCCGATAAGGGATAGCGGGCCGGTCCCTGGTTGTTACCTTAACAACGGTTGTTTCCTGTCAGACAAAAATAATTGTCGTAAACAGATATATGAGCACATTTATTCTCTATTAATTCTAGTGGTAAGCTGATTAAAAATGAAGCAAGCCTACCTATGAAAAACACCTTTCAAATAATGAAAATATATTGGTAATTTTAATTTAGTTTACGAAAAACATGTTCGGTGGCACTGCAAAGATTCGTGCGATTAGATCCCGCCAAAGGCATCTGAGACGAATTAGAGCGCATCTTTGGAGGTACGTGCGTAGACAAGACACAACCTATGCCTGAAATTCATCAGCTTGATTGTTTGATTTCTTGTAACCAATAAGATTTTTGTTACAAGAAACCAATAATTTACTTGTAAACCGACCAAGTAGTCCTAATATTATGTAGAACGAAAGTAAACGTATGGATGGATGCATATGTAGTTGTGCACGCACACATACATACTTAGTTTCAGGATGAAGTCAGAGATGGCGCTTTCAAATGAGTTTCCATAAAGTGCTTCAAGAGGGCTCTCTTTCCCTATATACTTACTTTACTCTTTGCTAATAACCTTACAAAAATAAATATATACTGTAATAACATGAATACTCTGTTAATTAAGTACTATTGCTTCATATTGTATGTATCCTAATAGGTCGAGGAAGTGGGGGGGGGGGGGGTGCGCCGCGCCCGTACGTACAAAATGACACCAGTCACCATCACTGTCATGACGCCCAACATTCCTAATATTCTTCAGCCGTGCACGGAATTCGCGCGCGGACAGTATATGCTTGTTGTATACCAATTTTTTTTAAATATATATTTTATGAACCTCCAGGTCCTTTTAGTAGTATGATATATATACTAATGAACCGTTCAATTATATCTCGTTATCAGATGATTTACATAGCAAGCAAGACGATCTTGGGGCGAAACAGCACAAGTGCGCTCCCCAATTACGAATAGTTGCTACTAGTCTAGAGGTTACAGTTGTGCTGGTTCGCCAAAGCATTCGATTTTCCTGCACTTGGTAAATACACTAAGCGCTAAATTAAATAGCTGACATGTTAATCTCTAATCCCGTATACGATACCAGGAAGCCCTGGAGGTGCTCCGGACGGCGTCGCCGAGGGTCGAGCTGCGAGTCTGCCGGCCTCCCCACGACGTGCTGGAGAGCGTGACCCCGCCTGACCCCCCGACGCCGCCTGCGAGGACCCCTCACCCACCACACTTACCGCTACCGCAGCATCTGCCGTTAGATCCGCTCAACTGTCATCCATTGCACGCGAGGTGAGCTCATTAAAATACATTTTACAGTACATATGGTGCTAGTTTCTCGCACTAGTGCGTAAAAGAGCACTTTTCGGGCATATGTCGAAAGTTTAAAGGGCCATATGTACTGTAAAACGTTGTACGATACACGTGCAAAAAGGTAATTCGCAACTCGTGTCGATTTAAAACGTTACTCGTTTAAAATTTCCTCTTTTCCGCACTTGTATCGTAAATAACTATATCAATACGTAAATATTAGCTAATAAACGAAAAAGGTTGCAAACGGATGAATACACACACACAAGTACACACAAACATACATATCTTTCCACGAAGTTTCAAAAAGTACCTAGTATAAAATAAAATTAGGACCCCTGCAAACTTTCAACCCCTTTTTAACCCCCTTAGTTGAATTTTCAAAAACGTGGAAATTACTTTTTTGTAATCGGTTATTATGTCTTTCTAAGAGGTTTCAAAGCATTTGTAATGGATTCAAACTTTCAACCCCTTTTTAACCCTGTTAGGGGATGAATTTTCAAAAACGCTAAAATTGGTTTTCTTGTATTTAAATAATATATCTTTTAACGAAGTTTCAAATAGCTAGCTTAAAATAAAACTTGAACCCCATACAAACTTTGGACCCTCAATTCATCCCCTTAGGGCATGAATTTTGAAAAACCCCTTAGTGGATACTATAACGTTATAAAAACTACCTATTGTGAAAAATTCAGCTCTAGGTCCAACGGTTTGGGCTGGGCGTGAGTCAGTCAATCAGGACTTTTACGTTTATATATATAGATAATATAACTTTTTAGACTTCCGTAGTGAATTAAGAACCCTCATAGTTTTGCTATGTCCGTCTGTCTCTCTGTCTGTCTAAGCTAAGCTGGCTAAGCTCACTGACCGTTAGTGCTAGAAAGCTGCAATTTGAAATGAGTATATACTTAAATCAATCACGCGGACAAAAAGGGATACATTTTTTTTACAATTGTAGGGTTCAACCCTATAGTGTTGGGGTGTCGTGGGTGGGATAGGCAGGTCTTTCAAAACGAATAGGGGTTTTCATGAACCATGAGACCGCAATATTGTCAATTATATTACACAACATACGCTTATAGTTAACGCTATCTCTACTGAGCTCGTTCACTTACCTGTACTAACAATGGCATTCTGTTAAACAAAAGCCATTTATTTCTTTTGTGTGAGCGCGTGGCCTTTGTGCCTGAGCACGTGGCCATTTTGTGTGAGCCTCAGTCACAATGGCCACGCGCTCACACAAAATAAATAATGGCTTTTGTTTAACAGAATGCCATTGTTAGTACAGGTAAGTGAACGAGCTCAGTAGAGATAGTGTTAACTATAAATTGTACATTCGATAAATTCCCAAGTGACACGACACCGCCCGCGACATGGGTGTTATGACTCATGAAGACGAATCGATTGACACGTCATTTGTCAAACTTTGACATATGCTATCGGAAATGAATACGTACATAGGAATATGTAGGTACACTTTAATCCCTTTCCAAAAGCAGCTCGCTGAGCACTGAGCGGACGGCCGTGCGTACCCGGGACCGCGGCTATCATTAATAAAAGCTAGTAAAATATATAGCAAATGAGCAATGTATCACAATAATGTGGATATTAAAATAATATACTTATGTAAATAATATAAAAGTACGGGACCTAAGAGTTTCAAAATTTAAGTTTATTTTTTTAACATCCAAAAAGAAAAAAAGTAAGGGTACCATTTGATTCCTTACATTTTATCCAAAAAAAGATTATAGAGCAACTATAAACATAAACGCAATATTTCACCGACAAAAACGAAATTTTCTTAATTTGACCATACTTCAAGATGGGCTCTCAGTGACCTTGACGTCACGTTCACTTATCGTTTTGTTAGGAGCGTTTCGCGAATGAAGTACCACTGTCGGACTTTGACTATCATTTCTGACTTTTGTATTGCTTTAATACAATGGGTCCCATAACTCCCATATAGACATTTGATCCTAAAAACAAACCTGATCGCAATCGATCAAATCGAGGAAATTTTCACAAGATTAATATTTTATTTCGTGACCTACAATCTACAAAATTATCTACAAAAGCGCTACGAATTTTTAAAAACTGCTAGCTGAACCCGTTTTACCTTTTAATACAAATACCTAGGTATGTCGCGAACTGCGCGTGTAACCTTCAAACCCTTTTCAGGCCGACACTAACATTAACTACGCATGTTGCCCAACATGCTCGACTACTACAAACGCCCACGAAATTTAAGCCACTCTTATTGAATACAAATATATTTCCTCCTCCTCCTCCCTAATGCTGTCGATGAGCAAACGAGAGACTTCATTTACATTTTACTATATATTTTCTATTCATGACTATACCTAGAACTTTTTATATATATATATAAATAAATATTATAGGACATTCTTACACAGATTGACTCAGTTCCACGGTAAGCTCAAAAAGGCTTATGTTGTGGGTACACACACACAAAGAAATATATAATATACAAATACATAAATACATAGAAAACACCCAAGACTCGGGAACAATCTGTGCTCATCACACAAATAAAAGCCCTTACCGGGATTCGAACCCAGGACCATCGGCTTCACAGGCAGGGCCTACCCACTAGGTCAAACCAGTCGTCATCCTACTACTTTTTTTAAATTAAAAAAAATCGACGTAACTGTTATCGATATCTCATAGATACCTCAACTCTACAGAAAATACTACCATTGTTAAGACGAAAGGGGACAGACGTAGTCCAATTTTTTTTAAAGTTTTATTCAATAACGTTTATTAACGTTTTATTCATAAAGTTTTACATTTAACATAACATAACACAATACTCTTTTCACATTTATAGCAAACCAGCTCAAAAAGGCGGCTCGGAAAGACCACGATGCTAAAAGTAGAGTTAAAAATCGGCCACATTTATAACTTTTTTTTCATCAGGTTATCAGCAACAACTAGCAGTGCGACCACCTCGTCATCTGAAGGGCGAGGGCGGCGCGAGGCGAGCCCCGAACCAGACCGGCGGGAGCTACGTCTTCCGGACCTCGACCGTCCGCTCCCCGTCTACGACATACAATACGGGGTACGGAAATTAATAACAACTATACTATCCAGACCCACCACGTTATGATGCCCTAGTAGGTATTCGTATCACGGAAGTCACTAAAGTGCTTGTTTACAACTATCCCTTTTTAGAGTAGAATAAGTATGTGTTTTTTTTTATACCACGTCGGTGGCAATCAAGCATACGGCCCGCCTGATAGTAAGCAGTTACCGTAGCCTATGGACGCCTGCAACACCGGAGATATTACACGCGTGTTGCCGACCCTTTAATAGTACATTATTGTCGAGGCTCGGAAGTAGCAACTTGCTGGCTGAGGATTTGTTTTAAACGGACGACCTTGGGAGTCCGTTTAATTGAATCCGAAGCCAGCAAGTAGCCTTCCAGCCGAGTCATATATAGTGCTTTTCTCAAAAATGGCGCAATAAATGCAAATATAATAGAAATATTTTACAGAAGCAACATTGTTATGTATATATTTTCACAGAAAAAAGTAAAAAGATTTGCTTTGCCGCCGTTTTATTTTTTTAATTTTAAATGGAAGTGTATTTTTCTGCTGAAAATACGCCAACCTATTTGAGACACCTAAATAGTCGCGGTACCAACATTATAATAATAAGTACTGATCATCTGTTTGGCTGTTTAATGGACCTATGCCTTCATTTGATATGGCCACTTCAACTTTTAAAAAGTTTGGAACTCGACAAATAATGGAATTTGTATGCAACATTGCAGTCCCGAAATCGAGACTGCAATGTTTTTAACTTTTTAATTTTTTGACAGACCATAAACTACGCACTTCGCGACCTACTTTTTAACCGGCAACGTCGACTTTGCCGTCCATTTTTGAGAAAAAACCTGTACACTCCTTTTTTGAAGAACCCCATACTGTAGTTTAATATTATGTACTTAAACGTAGTTTTCTAAAAAACGTAGATAATTTAGTCAGTATTCGTGCCTTATTTTTGTTCATTGAAGCAACTCAATCAGTAGCGTATGAGTTCGTCCTTTTATTTCTCATTTTAGCTAATAGGAATGCCGCTCGTCTTAGGATAGCCTTATCATGAACTCGGACACGCAAAACCTCTATTGCCCTAATAGGTAATGAGGGAATCACCCTAACCTTTTCCATATTGCTAATATTCAGATAGATATACTTGATGAGTTTTCGCCTTAGTGATATCTAGTAATTTTGCTCCCCTAAGTGGTCCGAGCGAGATTAGACACGCCGTAAACCGTAATAGACGAGGCAATTGCCTATTAATATCGCTACGGTAACTTATTACGATTTTCATGTAAGTAGCTATTAATAAACCTTTTTGTTCACGCCTCAAAGGATGATGGATCGGTGGTAAGTAGACGGTTTGATCACTACGAGGAAGAGAAATATTCTCGTTAATGCATTAATTAATAACATTCTAGTCATTAATATGAAATAGTCCTTCCTAGAATATACCAGTTATCGACATAAATCTTCACACATATTTTTTAATAAAAAAAATTAAAAAGCTTTTATTTCGGATTAATTACATCCATAGAATTACATATTATTAAAAAATTATATTAATATTAAACTTAAAAAATAATACTTAATGATGCCATTTTTCTATTTACGTCTAAAAAATTTACCTACATATATTTATGTAAGTATGTACAGTCGCCATCAGATATATCGGAGCGGCCGAGGTGCTAAAAATATCTGAACACGCACTCTAGCGCCCTTGACAGTAGAGGCGTGTTCAGATATTTGGAAGCACCTTGGCCGCTCCGATATATCTGATGGCGACTGTACATATAACTATATATAAATTGTAACTAGGTATACTCGTATATTCATATTATAAAAAGTTCCAGTCGAGCAAATTCGATGATAAAATAATATAATCGAATTTAAACTATCGTGAGACATATTAACTTAACTAACGTAGCGGTTTCACTCACGTATTTTTAAAATAATATATGCTATAATGAGAGGAATAATAATGATGCGTCAGTAGTAGTATAGATTTCTTGAGAAGTTGGGCTGGCTGGACTCGCCTATCACCCCTCAAGCAGCATAGGCCAGTCATCGAACGTAACCGTTGCGGTAACCTACCCGTATGCATACGAATTTAGTAATAATAATAACCTACCCGTACTACAATACAATGCATACGAATTTAGTAATATCTGGTTTGTTCCAGGAGTTCGACATAGTGATGACGAAAGTTAACGGCTCACTGGGTTTCACACTCCGTAAGGAGGACCATAGCGCGCTAGGGCACTACGTGCGCGCCCTGGTGCGCGAGCCCGCGCTCAGCGACGGCCGGATACAGCCCGGCGACCGGATTGTCGCGGTATGTATTGTATATCTATTTACCATTTTACAACCTAGATTCCGCTGCTACAAAAAGAACGCTTCTACAATATGTAAAGTTTCTTTGAGTATGTAAGAGCCTTAGCTGCTTTTTAAATTGATTGTTAAAAGCCCGAAGGGCCGTGATTTAAATCAAAGTACCTAATAGAACTTGACCAAGCTGACAGAGATTTTGATAGCCCAGACTACTGAAAATCTCTAACTCTATCTCTTAAATTTTCACCGTCAGGTGAACGACACAGCGATGTCGAACATGTCGCATGCAGCGGCCGTGGCGTTCCTGCGCGCGTGTGGCTCGGAGGTGCGTCTGCGGCTGTACCGCGACCACGCAGCGACACCACTGTCGCCCATGTCACCCAAGGAGGAGCCTACCGACTCTGACCCAGCACCGCCCCGGCCTAAACCCCCGCTAAGGCATGTGTTGTAACCCACTATCCTCCATTACCTCCTAGTACTGAGAGCACGCGGCCACACACTGTCGTTTATATCTCCCTAGGATTGAGCTCTCCTTCGATGCACCGAACGAACAGGGGGCCTAGCCAAAATGGCAATCGTTCGCTACTGCACAAACAATTGTCATTTTAGCTAGGCCCCCAGATCCTCCAAAGTAAGCAAATCGGCTTTAGAAAAAACTTGTGAAAGTGTAGCTCAGAATACTGCGGTATTGCAACAGTCGCACCGTCACCGAAAGTTTTGAGTAGGTACACAAAAGGTATGACGTTTTATATAATTTAAATCGATTAGTTACCTACAATACTAGTTATTAATTGGTGTTAACTATTTATTTCATTATTTTTGGTGTTAACCATGTATGACATAACGTGGCGCAATATTATTAACTAGCCGTCTTATGTTTTCTGATATCTAAGCTATTAAGTAGGTTAAGGTTTGCTCTGTGCGTGTGCAGTTTGCTTATTTAGTAGCATTCTGCCCTCAGGCCCGAAGCGGTGTCGATGTTGTGCGACCTGGCGGCGCGGCGACTCACCCCCGACGCGGTGGACGGCTCACGCTCCCCCTGCCTCTCGCCCCGCAAGTTCCGCAGACTGACCAAGGACAACAACCACTATGAGCAGCCTAATGGTATGCCAATCTAATTATAAACGGCTATTATTAGTTTCCCTTTACGCTTTAGACTTGATCGTATACATATTGTGTGAACTAAGTACCTATTGACTAATTTAACAAGCCTTATGTATTAATATAACTATCTATGCAGCAGCCTCCTATGTACAGTGGAACCGGTTGAAGTTTTTTGTTGATTTTCGTAGAAACCGACGAGTTCGTTAAAAAATAATTTCGAGAAAGTGACCAACGAATATTTCGTATTACAGAGATAAGCACACAACACGTACAATAATACCAGTCTTATTATTTTCTTACAATTACAATAGTACATTACGATACAAGTGCGAAAAATGCGATGCCAGTTGCGAATTACCTATTCGCACATGTATCGTACAACATTGTACAGTACATTGGCCCTTTAAATTTTCAACATAGTTACGTAATGTTCTTATTATCGCACTAGTGCGGTAAAGTAGCACCATATGTACTGTAAGGGTATTTTAGGTAATAACTTCGAGATACTCATATAGACAACAGCAGCACACTAATAACAATATAAGCAAGATGGTGAAGTGCTTCTGGTTTTATAAAGGGTGGCAAAAAAATAAGTGCATTCCCTTTGGGATTATACTGAGCAACTTTTACTATGGGACCCAAAACCTCCCTGACAACAGGAATCCACTTATTTTTAGCCACCGTGTAGATATTTGCCATTTTAAAAATTACCCTCTTTCGAACTATGTAATCGAAGTTACTCCAATGCACCTTACTGTACTATAGGAAGCCGTGGGTTACTTCTGCGTGGTAAGGTTAAATGTTTCAGCGGGCGCAGCATGACTCCATTTTTAACGCCTGTCACTATGCCCGTCACTTACACATTTAGATACATATTAGAACGTGACAGGCATTACATGGTGACAAGCGATAAAAATGCGACCGTGCTACCGCCGCAGTTTAATTTTGGAGGTTTAAATAGAAGGGAATAAAATTATATAGCTAGTTATGTAGGAAAAAAAAATATTTGTTAGATATAGGTACTTGTATTTTGTATGTTTATACATTTATTTTTTTGCTTAATTATCGCATTGGGTTCATCCCGTAATATTAATTGTATATGTGTGGAAATAAAAAAAATGTATTTCGTATTAACGATAATTTCGGGTTATGAGGTACCGAAATTCCATTGTAAGCATTTAGAACTTGGCAATTCTCCTGTTATCCACTGTTACTATTACTATCGAAAGCATACATACAGTTTATCATATTGATCTATTATAATATATGTTAATAACAGAAAGACTAAGTCCGCAAGCTCTCAATCTAATTTCTCAGCTACTGTTGTGTGATATCAAACATTTACATAAGCTCAGCAAACTCCTCTTACTAAAGCATAACCTAGTAATTATAACTTTGTTGTAGAATTTTAAAGCAAACAAAATAATAATTTACAGCAATGTATGTGATACGCGATGAGATATATGTACCTATTTAACACGGGCTAATCGCGTAAAATTTAATTTTAAATTTACCGAGATCCCGAGGATTCTCAGGAATGTTCTAATATGGTAAATTATTTGATTAGATGAACATAAAAAAATATGTTTGAACGTTAAATTAACTCAAAAAAATCATCAATAAATTGTAGCCAATGATAGATATAACTCCGTAATAGATGGATACAGTCTAAGGATAAAACGTGCCTCGAAAATCAAGAAAATTTGATTCTCGTTCAGAGGGCGCTACTAGCTTTGGCTTACTGTCGTATAGATGGCGTTGACGGTTTCGTTTGTTATTTAACAATTTTAACGCATATCAGTGAAAGAACATGGGTCAAAATCATAAAAATAATTAATGCAAATAAAAAAAAATCATTTATCCATATTTAAATACATTTTATCGTATTTTTATAAATCTTCATTTTTAGTTTTAAAGTGTGTCGACAGATGGCAGTGAATTTACTGGGGTTACAAAATTTACTATGACAGTACCGCTCTAGTATAAGTTACTCTATGATTGTAGCATACTCTATCAGTCGTTCACAATGACGACAAGATTAAAGTGACACTATTATATAGGTAGTGACATGACATACTCTTTAATTACCGTGTATCTACATACAGGCTGTTCCGAAATATTAAATCGTAAAATCATTAATTTTGAATGAGACTTTGTACATAGGTTAGGAATACCCTAATCGACGCGTCCTATTCATCTACCTATATGTCCAGAGGGTAGAGACACGTTGTACCTAAGTATACTTAATTAATTAACTGCTTAAAAACGGAATTTCCGTTGCATATGACTATATCTAAGCTAATGTTAAATTAGCCAAAGTAATAGTTGGCGTGTTTGTTGGATAAGCAGCATTAAATTTGCAAGTTTCATCTTTTAAGTAATAGTTCGGTTGCACATGTAGTTGTTGCAATTTGAATTTTAATTCGGTCCAGTTGGGTATAAAATGTTGTACCTGCAAATTTAGTTACGGATGCTGCACGGCACGGGGGCCCGGCTTATTACGCTGCAGGCGGACTGTAATATGACCTAGCTTCGTCTTAAGCCCGTATTTAATGCACAAGTAACATCATATTGTGCATTAATGAATATAAGGTTTCATTTCGAATCAATGAAATTGTAAACAGGATTTTCTAAGAATTGTAATATGCATTACGTATTTATTCTTATCGTTATGGAGTGAACTTTAATTTCTATTTTTAATCTTAAATATATGCCATAAAATAAAACGTTAAGGTCACTTTATGTAATTGTCTCTCTAACTTCCACTTAACAACATTCTTGTTCGTCGTTATACTCTTGTCGTCGTGAGTGCCAAGCCTAACTATCCGGTGCAATTCTTCCCTTATAGTTCCACGTCTAGAGTAACATACAGTACATATGCTAAACCGGTTAGGTTCCTAGGCAGCTGAAGGCTTAAAAGTAATATCTAATATAGTAGTGAAGCAGTTAATTTTTTTTGCAGGCCTAGTATATATTTCTGCAGGTTATAACTTATACCTATATCGTATAAGTTATAACCTGCAGAAATTGTATTAACATGCTTACCTACTGGTACATAAATGGTAGTTACTTTCATTATTAAAGCAACTTAATTACTTAAAAACGTTGAAAAAATATGTTGCGTGTAGAATAATGGTAACGATATAACTTACATGCATAACTATTATGCTAGTTAATTGAGCGAATAAAGTTAAGACCACAGGCCATTGAACTATTTTTTTGGGTATTTCCCACTAGTGACCACCAAGTTGTTAACTACTGGGATTTTTTTCCCACCTTTTACCACTGTTTGACTACCGGGAAAAGGTGGAATTTTTTTCACCAGTAGTTACGACCAAAATTATGTTAGAGTACAATACTAATAAAACAGCATAAATAGTATAGTATAAATATAGAGTGCTTTATTAATAATATAAGTCGATTAGTGTTTCAGTAAACTGACCTAAAAACAAACAAAAATATTAAAGCAGTTTAACCGGTACTAGTGCAAAAACTAAATATATGTAAGGATAAATTTAATCATCCATTCAGATAACTTTTCAAGTGATTTTATTAGGTAATTTAACAGTTTGTTTTAGTAATTTTGTTCATTTTCAAGGCAGTTTATTGAAATTAAATACTAATCAATTTATAATAATTTATTAAAACAAAACTTATAAAAAAAAATTGGCTGTGTCACATTTTGGCTGATCTGATGTTGATATTTGTATGGGAGAGTCTATTTATTTTCGCGATTTCGTTATTGGTTCCATTATAAAAGTTGTTCAGTATGGCCTGCATTTCACCATTCAGTATTGAACTCTAACAACATTTTGGTGGTTACTACTGGGAAAAAAAATCCCACCTTTTACCAGTGGTAACTACTAGGAATTATTTTTTTCAGTAGTTACCAGTGGTAAAAGGTGGAAAAAAAATTGCCAGTAGTTACCACTGGTAACAACTTGGTGGTAAGTGGGAATAACCCATTTTTTTGGTCTCTGTAATGTTCATTACTTACACCACGTCTCCAACGGAATGAAAATCAATCATTCTCAGTAAATCTAACAAAAGCTGGAAAATATAGAAAACGTTCCAGAATACTTTAAGATCGGTCGTGGTAAATCAAAATTAAATCATTGCTTTTCCTCCCTCGTGTACATTCGCCTGCCACGTGTATTACTGAAGCGTGGGTGTAGTTAAAAGTTCTGTTATTTTATGAGGATAATAACAGGCAGTTGTACCGACTCATTTCGTGCCGTAATAAAAATAAAACTTACTTTGTACTCACAACTAACATTTTCTAGGTCACGCTATACCCACATAGTAAATTAGGAACTGTATTTTAATTAAGTCTAACACTTTAATGTAGGCTTCTAATGTGTCAACACATTTCATTGGTTCAGAAACGTTGTCAATTATCCGACAGAGATAAATCTGAGAGGGATCTTCGGAATCAGGTCTTAATTTATTACGTGCTGTAGTCATTTGTCTCATTATGACTCCTTAGAGACTAATAAGAACGAGTAAAATGGCCGTGAATACACTCTCCTCTCATATGAACCTATTATCCATTAAAAGTCCGTACGGAAAGGTATGTTATATAATTTCTCGCTCTTAAGTTAATGATTGTAGGAAACATTAATAATTTTGGTTTTCTGTTTTAAATAGAATAATAAACATAAGAGACTCTCTCTCTCTCTCTCTCTCGCTCTTTACTTTGATTATTTGTTAGAAAGGTCACAGACGGAGCGATAATATATCGTAAGATATCTTATAGCAAGACATCTTACGATATCTTATATAGCAAGGCATCTTAAGATACCTTAAGATGTTATAGCTACCGAGCTATAACATTTTACGAAATATCCCAAAATATATCGTAATATACCGATAGTGATTATGATTATGATTATTACGATATATTTTGGGATATTTCGTCTCTCTCACAATGTAGGTGCTAGACAGAGAGCGATATATATTTTGATATCGTTGTCGTGTGTGGTGCTTAGCTATACTCTAAGATATCTGTCAGTATCTTACGGTATCTGTCCGACAGATACCGTAAGATACTGACAGATTCTGTCGGTATATTATCGCTCCGTCTGTAACAGGCTTGAAACTGACAAATTCTAACCTTCGAATAAGTCTGATGTTCCATAGCTTTGTAATTACAATTTCTAAATGGCAAGCGTACACTATACATAATCACAGCAACAACAATGGTAATCGAATGATGTACTTCCAGCACAAATATAGTAGATTGCTCACACCCATTGAGTTATTATTACTATAGAGACGACATACCAGTGAGCAAGCTTTCAGCATATGGGTTACCAGTTGGCCTGTGCAACTGGATTGAGAATTTCCTGAGCGAACGTTCCATTCGGGTGGTGTTAGATGGCTACACATCTGAACAATGGACTATTAACGCCGGCGTTCCTCAGGGGTCTGTTCTGTCCGCGACCTTATTTCTGCTACATATCAACGACATGCTAGTCCCAGATACTTTTGGATATGCCGATGATAGCACTGTCGTGGACAGAGACCTCTCCAATGTTCGGGCCAAAAAAGATGAGGTCCAATCTTGTCGACGAGCTATGGTGGACTGTCTGAATTTGACACTTAAGACAGTGTCCGATTGGGGCGACGCTAACCTGGTCAAATTCAACGCAACCAAAACGCAGGCGTGTCTGTTCTCTGCGAAACGGAATCCTTTCGGCCTGACTCTGACTTTCCGGGATGTATCTGTACCGATATCCAACCATCTTCAGCTACTTGGCACGAGTATCTCGTCTAACCTGAGCTTTAGGGCGTATATTGAATCTCTGGCCAAATCTGCAGCTAGACGATTGGGCGTCCTCTCTAAGGTCAAGCGGTACTTCACACCGGGGCAGCTTCTTCAGCTTTACGTAGCTCAAGTCCGGTCGTGTATGGAGTACTGCAGCCACCTTTGGGATGGATCCGCCAAATATCAGTTAGCCGCCTTAGATTCCATAGATAAACGCGCTAGGAAGCTTATTGGAGATGCGTGATTAGTAGAGGCTAGACTGCAGAGCCTTGAACACCGTAGAAAGGTAGCTTGTTTATCGGTGTTCTACAGGATACATTTCGGGGAGTGTGCGATGGGATTACATAATTTAATCCCCCATCTCCATTCTGCCACCGTGGGACTAGACGCGGACTTGCGTTTCACCCTTACGTCGTTACTCTGCCACTGATTCGTACTAAGCGCTATGCATCCAGCTTTATCATGCGAACGGCTAAGGAGTGGAATTCACTTCCTGCAAATATATTCCAGTCCACTATAACTTGGATCTTTTTAAATCGAGAGTGAATAGACATCTTTTAGGTAAGCATGATCCATCCTAGACTGCATCGGCACTTACCATCAGGTGAGATTGCGGTCAAATGCTTGCCTTTTTGTAATAAAAAAAAATACCAAAAAATGAAATTGTCGCAATCACAGCCTGTACCACGCGATCAAAACGTCGGAAGCGCCGTAAAATTCATAGCGCTTACGCGTTTAGGTCGCGAGATTCACGCTTCGCTTCTATGGTTTGATGCCAAAACGGCAGCAACTCATGGCGCAAAATACTGGTTCTCTGTGCCGGTTCTATACGTTAGTAATAATAGTTCAATGCTCACACCCGACACCGCCACACAAGTAGGCTCAAGAGTAACTCGTCGCGCGGCCGCTTTACTCAAGTAAAGATTATATCCGCCGGCTGAGCATTGCAACTGCGTAGTGTGACTTACATAATTGTATATGACACTCATATTAATATATGATTATTAGATTAGGTTGACCGTTTAAATTATTAATATAAGATGCAACAATTTTACCAATTTCTAAACCAAACCAAAATGCATAGCACAGTTGAAGGATATATTCTTAAGCCAATTAAGTGTTCCACGCAGATGCGCCAACACAACCGACTGAACTAAAGTCACATATGGAAACTCCGGAAAGGCGGGTGTCTCGGGCACACTCTGTAGCTCTGGCCAGCCCCACCGCCCCGCCGACTTGTAGAAAACAAAAGCTAAGCCTGGCAGGTGAGCCACCATCCCTGCTCACTAGTCACCCTTGCCCGGGATTTCACTTTTTTCCACTTTCAGACCCCATCTAAGTTATATTTAGTTTAGATCGAAAATAATGTTGCCAATAAAATATTGACGAATATCCCAAAATATATCGAATAAATAAATAAATATAATATATTTTAGAATGAATGTAACATTTATTTTATTCTATAGTTAATATAACTATGTATGTACATAAGAAGTAGTGAAATACTATTTTTATTTGAGTAATATGATGAGGCTGTAGTGGAATTTAGTGGGAGATACCTCATAGCTTAAAAATAATCCGAATCAGTGAATAGACTGACTGACGGAACCCAACCATAGTAGTAAGACTATGCGTGCACCGATTGCCTGCTCTCACATCTTGGCAAGTTTACCTATACAATACTCGTAACAACACCCACACACCGCTCAGACATATATTTACTGCCATTTCACCCCGAGTCTGCATTCAGCAATAACTTCAAGTACAATCAGATTATCTGCGCGTCACGCAGCCTTAAAATAACTAGCGAAACATGGCTGAAAACTAACACGTAACATACAAAATCGTGTACCATAATTTTGTAATCAGGTAAGGTTTAAGGTTTCGTGAAATGGGGTTACTTTGATCAATTTCAAAATTAATACGTATTTATCTCCCCGAATATGGAATCTAAAAAAAAAAAAATACAACATCGGTTTTATATTTTTTTTATTATTAATGTATCAGATACATACAGATACATTCTATCTCTTGAAAAAAAATCTACAGTGGTGATCAACTTTAAATTTGGGGTTACTTTTCCCCTTTTGTATGTATGTAAACAAACACTTTATTTTACATAAGATAGATTACAAACACAATTAAAAACAAAAATATATACAATGTACAAAGGCGAACTTATCCCTATAAGGGATCTCTTCCAGTCAACCTTTGAGCAATTGAGAATGAAACAATAAACAAATCAAGATAGACAAACGAACACTATAAACAGAAAGTAAATTATGGTTCAATTTTTTCGACGGAATTCGATAGTAAAGGGCGTAAAACTTTAACACATTTAAAAAAAATCCGTTCGCAGGTTTAGGATTTATAGTTGGTCAAACCAATTTGCCAGTCAGTAACAACCAGGAAAATTATACTCATCCCTTTCTTTTGGGTGCTAGTACTAGTGTAAGACAAAGATAGTATGATTCTCTCTGTCTATGTTTGAAATGAGACAGTCCTTTGACAAACTATATAAGGATTTTTTTGCATTTGGGGTACTTTGAGAAAAAGAAACAAAGATAGTTTAGGAAAAATCAAACATTCTCAGAATGTATGCGTTAATATCACGAAATGAAGACATGAAGTTGCTCATTTATGACTCCTTACATTACTTCTTGACCTAGGCCAAGAAGTAATGTAGGGAGTTAGTATGAATAGTACATTGTTAAGTAGCTACTTGCTGGCTGAGGATTCGTTTTAAATGGACGACCTTGGGAGTCCGTTTAATTGAATCCTAAGCCAGCAAGTAGCCTTCCAGCCGAGTCATATATAGTGCTTAGTGAAAGTTGAAAAATCGAATATTGTGAGTGTTGTGTGTCGACCCGGTAACATCCCTAGTGCGCAAAACGTTCAAGTTAATAAACAAGACCAAGTGCGGGTAGTTCGAAAAACTCGCGCGCATAGAAGTTGTTGATGTCAACTTTAGCCAGTCTTCTCCGAGACCACGGGGACAACGCCGTCCTCGAAACGTCGGAGGTAAATTTAATACTTATTTTACGCGATTAAGTCCCGTCGTTGTAAATAATAATATATAGTGTTTTTCTCAAAAATGGCGCAATAAACACAAATATGATAGAAATATTTTACAGAAGCAACATTATTATGTATATATTTTCACAGAAAAAATTAAAAAGATTTGCTTTGCCGCCTTTTTATTTTTTTAATTAAAAATAGAAGTGTATTTTTCTGCTGAAAATACGCCAACCTATTTGAGACACCTAAATAGTCGTGGTACCAACATGTATGTATGTATGTAATAATAAGTACTGATCATCTGTTTGGCTGTTTAATGGACCTATGCCTTCATTTGATATGGCCACTTCAACTTTTAAAAAGTTTGGAACTCGACAAATAATGGAATTTGTATGCAACATTGCAGTCCCGAAATCGAGACTGCAATGTTTTTAACTTTTTAATTTTTTGACTGACCATAAACTATACGCACTTCGCGAGCTACTTTTTAACCGGCAACGTCGACTTTGCCGTCCATTTTTGAGAAAACGTACATTATTGTCGGCTGCTCTAACTTTTTAAATTTGCTCACTAAGATTAGACTGACAAAGGAAATATTACATACAACCAACGACCACTCTAGCTGTAAGTATACTTGCGATATTAAAATTTAAAAAAAAATCTGGTACTATATTTATAAGCGGTTAAACATTCTAAAAAAAAACTAAAAAAACTTTATAGGGCTGTATCTCCTAAACCATGCGTCGTAGCGCAAAAATTAAAATAATTTTCGTTCCCCGTTACAAAACCCCCCAAAAGTAATATACAAAAAACACAATGAAAATCAAAGAAGAAAAAAAAACAAAAAAATCTTTATAGGGCTGTATCTCCTAAACCAGTCCATGCGTCGTAGCTCAAAAATAATAAAATTTTCATGCCCCTATATGAAACCCCAAAGTAATATACAAAAAACACAATGAAAATCAAACAAGAAAAAAAAAGAAAAAATCTTTATAGGGCTGTACCTCCTAAACCGTGTGTCGTAGCGCAAAAATAATTAAATTTTGGTTCCTCCTCAACACGCCACGCACTGAATAACCTATCACATTAACACATGAAACAATCATCATCATCATGCTTGTATTATTATTGCATTGCATGTTTGAGAAAAGCACTATACATACCTCGGCGTGAAAAGGGGTTGCCGGCCTTTCACGGCCTCTATTATTATTGCAAAATAGTCTCATATTTTACTTATTTAAGGTAAGAAGCATAGTTGAAAATAAAAACCTATAAAAAATTACTCAATATATATCAACAATACGATGATGTTCGCATGCTTGGCGTATCGACAACAGCCTGCCTTCGACCACTACTGTCACAGCCCGGTTTAAAACTTTTTCAGAGTAGTTCCGATATGCTCAGGCATTATTCTAAAACAATGATACAAAAATCAGTTAAGAAACCTTCAATATCTAAATAATCTCAAATAAAAAACCGGCCAAGTGCGAGTCGGACTCGCGCACGAAGGGTTCCGTACCATTACGCAAAAACGGCAAAACATCACGTTTGTTGTATGGGAGCCCCACTTAAATATTTATTTTATTCTGTTTTTAGTATTTGTTGTTATAGCGGCAACAGAAATACATCATCTGTGAATTTTTTTTGTCTAGCTATCACGGTTCATGAGATACAGTCTGGTGATAGACGGACAGACAGATAGACAGACAGACAGCGAAATCAGATCCCGTTTTTACCCTTTGGGTACGGAACCCTAAAAAACTATGTCGTCGGTTGTCATTAATCAGTGGTCAAAGTAAACCCTTATAGGCGAACAATGACGCCCCATGCCACAGAAACCGAAAAAATACAAATGGCCGCCATGATTATGATTTACAACAAGAATCGATGTTTTAGGCCGATATATGCCTGATCCAATGAATTAAATAAAATGTATATATTTACTATACATAGAACATAAGTAAGAAGTTATACAGGCTGTTAAAAGTACACAAAACGAATACTTACATATTTTAAATTTTTTCCCATCGATCGACGTGATCTGATAGAGACGTTTAATCTTGCCAACCGTAAAAAAATCCAAAGGGTGCGTTCAGAAAGGATAATATTCGAGTTTGAACATAAAGTAAAGTTTTTATCAAAGTAAACCCAGGATTCAAAGTAACGCCATTCCACGGTTCTCGATTTACTACTGGATAGAGCTGTAAAAGTTAATTTAAAAACAGTGTTAGAAACTTAGAACCACACTGATAGTAATTAGTATCCATAACTACAGATATGTCTACGCATCAATAAAATTATCTACTCTTCTTCAAAAGCGTTACAAAAGATGATATGTAGGACCTTAAAGATACAACATATACATTTATTTGTATAACTATTATTGCAGGCAGGTGGCAGATAGCTAAAAGTGCATTGTCCTATATATTCACTAAAATTGATGCTGGCTGCTGTACACATATTTGCTACCTGTTCAATCATGTTGAACCGATGGCAGTTAAAACTTCCGTGTTTTTAACAAAATTTATTGTTTGTTTAACTTTGAGATGTTTTAAAATCCACCAGTAGAGTTGGCGGAGATAGTAATGTAAACAAAGCGTACTTATAAACTGAAATAGATGTCATATATTAAAGTAAAAAAAAAAGTGACGTAGTCCTCTGGTGGTGAAGGCCGGAAGCTTGTCAGCGCCCCTGATACAACGCCGCAACGCCGCGGATTCAGACATTAAGACAAATGCGGTATACCTATTGATTTAACGAAAGAATTGAAAATGCATTAAATGCCATAAAGGCCATATCACATTTAATAACCTATCATTTTATGTCCGACCCTCGTAAAATACATTTACGGCTCCTGTCACCATCATCCATGATTCTCATTACTACTTTATTATGTGTTTACATGCCCAGTCCAGATTGTTTGTAAAATAAGTACGTGCATCTTAAGTAACTTGTATTCATGAACATACTGCCCAAACTTACGCACATATTTTTTTTTGTTTTTACATTATTATTTTTTCTTATTTTTATCTTATTTCTATCTTACTTATCTATGTTAAAATACCGTAAAGTACAACAGGAAATCCTTTTTATCGAATTTAATTTTACTCCTTTACAAGCAAATGGTCCTTTTAATCTTTGTTCTTGTAGCGTTACTTCGACGCTTAAGTCGTCGTGTAATGATATGAATTTACGCGATTGTTGTCTTTCATTGTAGGCTATTAATGCACGGCATGACATACTTATACTTTTTCTGTTATTTCAGTACCACCGCACGCATATGAACTAAATAATTTAGACAACGATGCGTTGGATGCTCGCAATGCCTACCAGGAGGACCGGAACCGGCAGAGATACGAGCCCTCGTTCGTAGACTCTGATGAGCCGGTTTCCATGCCAGCTGAACTGTCCAGCGATGAGGCGAGATTTAAACATTCTACTCCCATGTACCAAAGTGCTGTACTGATGACTTCTGACGGAGAAGTTAAGGATGACAGTGAGTATTGTATGTTTATTATTTGTTTTAAATTGGTTTTAAAGCAATAACAATTAACGACAATTATACAAGTTGTTCTATCGCGGATATTAAGTAGGTACTAGTTTATAGTGGAATAGGTACGTAGATACCTATATTTAAACATGCTCTCAAACTATATAGACAAAGTGAGGTCGTCGGATCAACATAGCTAATCAAACAAATTAGTGACACATTAAATACTTTATTTTTTAAAGTTACTTTGAGTGTAAGTTTAAATCAATTTTGGATTTTAACATACCTGATGCATCTGAAACATATTTATGGGATAACTATACTTGACATACGTATTTATATTTTATTCACCGAAAAACTTTATTTAAATGCAATATTTAAACGTAATTATTTAATTATTGAGTTAGGCAAGAGTAGGTACGCCATCTAAATTATGGTTTTAATTATAAGGTAGTAGAAACCTGCTGCGGCTTCAACAGGTTAGGTTAGCCGCAGACAGTTGTGGCTGAACTATTAAACAGCCTACTTAATGACTTTCGTTATGCTTAAATCAATGCTGGACATTGTGGGTCACCACAAACCGAAAAAAAAAGCATTCGCTTTCAGAGATACATTAGTTATTAATGTGCATCTGTTTTTCCCACGCTCATTTATAAAACTGATACATTATCATCAGCAATCTGTTAATTGGCTAGATTTGACTACCATTTGAAATATAAATATAAAGAGATGATATAACAGATTTTCCACTCCTGTACTTTCAGTATTTATATGTACTTAATTCATTTACATTTTACACAGTCACGATTAAAAGTTACAAAATTCAGTATAAAGTTCAATTAGAGTTTTG